>NC_134363.1:144936699-145194913 GCF_048569485.1 Anomaloglossus baeobatrachus | reverse complement strand
ATCGCACGTGCGATGTCGCAACGTGCAAAGCTGCCCTAACAGTCATTGCACCCAGCCCTCCAGGTCAGGATCAGCTCCACCCTGGCTAATAGAAGGGCATCTAAACCTTCAAAAATTATCCCATGGAAACACCTTGTCTGTGGGTTTTAAGATGTTTTTGTTACTGTTTTGAATTGTTGCACTGTAAATTAAAAAGAACTTGGGGAAAAATAATTTACCCAAGTTGGAGGGAAACAGTAATGGGAAAAGTAATAATAAAAGACTGGGTTCTGAACTGTTAAATGCCATCTCAGTGCTGTGGTTCCCCCGCTGATGCTCATATCCTCCCGCTTGCCATTTCTTTATTGGGCTGCGGTGATGACAGAAGCCGCTCCTGCCAATCTCATATAAATCCCTTTAAATGAGTTATATACAAGTGAATACCTATTGTGTAGTTAATTTTGTCTTTTAAAGGGCTGACCTGATTATTGTCTTTCCTTACAGTTATCCTCGAGTTACTATAATGATGAAATTGATAAATACCACGAGGAGAAGTTTCAGGTAAATCCATTCTTCACATCTTCTGAGCTCTGTATGGATGTAACACTAAAGTCTGCCCCGGGCTACTTCTTTCCATTTGTTTAATTCATCTATATGTAATCTCTAATTTCTGACCTTTTCTCACTTAATCACATTTTTTTTCCCCTTTTACAATTCTTCACAGAACTTGATGGGAAAAAAGGTGTGAAATTTGACAGCGATGAAGAACAGTATGACAGCGAGGTACGGGCACTGCTGTGCACTTGCAGATATAGGGAAAATTCCTTTTAATATGGCATTTGGTAATTCCCAAAAACTATAATCCAGTGTTTGTATACAGCACACAACTTACAATGGAGAATCTCTCAGGTCGGAGAAATAATTGTCTGTGATCTGAAAGCAAAAGGTTCTCGGGCACTTTGAGTTTTATATAGTTTCCTGCGACTATCTGATAATCTTATATCACCCATCAGCCACGTGCACTCACCAGGTGATCGTTGTCCACACCTTTCCCCAAGGAAGGTGTTTGTTTATTTGTACCCATTTAGGCCTATGGGGATTTATATGGTGGTGCCAAGTCCTTGAGGTTGAGAAATGCTCCCCGCTCTAACCCTTTACAAGTGGCACACCAATCTTTTAAGAACAACAAAGTGATTTGATTTGATAAAGTCCTGATCTCTTTTTTTTTTTTTTCTTTTCTTTCTTTTTGCAGGATGAGGTATTGCCTCTTGATATCGAGAAGGTGATGATGATGATGGAGACGAGGATGATGAAGAGGAAGATGATCGTATATCCATGGACAGTGATCTAGAAGATCGTGACAAGATGGGTAAGTAAGCATGGCCAGAGGGGTTTATTGATCACAATAGGTGATTGTTATGACCCAATGCAATGCCATCTTTTACTAAACATTGTGGTCTGATCTCCAGGACCCACCTAATCAACAGAGAAAAAGAATTGCTAGGGCGGCACTTTGGCTCAGTGGTTAGCACTTCAGTCTTGTGGTGGCTCAGTGGTTAGCACTGCAGTCTTGTGGTGGCTCAGTGGTTAGCACTGCAGTCTTGCAGCGCTGGGGTCCTGGGTTCGAATCCCACCAACGACAACATCTGCAAGGAGTTTGTATGTTCTCCCCGTGTTTGTGTGGGCTTCCTCCGGGTTCTCCGGTTTCCTCCCACACTCCAAAAACATACAGCTAGGGAATTTAGATTGTGAGCCCCAATGGGGACAGTGTTTGTGATGTATATAAAGCGCTGCGGAATATGTTAGCGCAATATAAAAATAAAGATTTTTTTTTTTTTTTTTAATTGCTTACCTTTTGCTTATTTTGTAGTCCCTTTCTTCTTAAAATTAGTGATAGCCACAATAATTGTTCCACTGTATTCCATCTATTACAGGTTTAGGTTATACGTCTGTGTGGACTAATATAGGGTACTATGCAAACACATTTTGGGGTGTATGGGCCTGACAGAAGTTAGGCTATGTGCACATGGGGCTATGTACCTGTGGATATATCCGCAGGTACGTCCGCAGGTTTCCCGCAGCAGCTCCCCGGAATCCGCAGTTATCAATTGCTGCGAGATTCCAGCGAAATATCTGCGGAAACCTGCAGACATTCATGCGACTTACCTGCGGAAGTCCCCGACCGATTTTCTGCAGGAATAATTGACATGCAGTTCCGTGCGGCTGCATGACATCTGCAGCATATTCCGCAGCCACACATACCGCAGCACTGACACAGCACTCCCCATGTCCATAGGATAACATGGGAAGTGTCTGTACTTGCTAAAACCTGCGGATTTAATTAGAAAATCCAGATAAATCCCACAGGTTCTCCGCGTCAAAATCCGCAGGTACATTGTCCCATGGGCACATAGCCCTTAAAGGGACACTCTTGGATTCCATCAGATAAAAAGAACCTGTGGATAGGATACACCTAGCCTATGCCATATGTTGGGAGTTTCTCTACTAGGATATGAGCAGGGTTTCTAAAATGCATGTGGCTGGCACAATACATACAGAACGTTTGCTGCAGATCTGAGATCAGGGCTTCAGTGTGATCAGATGAATTGTTGTGTCCATAGAATACACTGACATTAAAGTTTTTGTTTTTTAATCTTCTTCCCTCCAGGTCTTCCAGATGAAATGGCATGGGGACTAAGGAAGAAGCTGTATTATGACACCGACTACAAAGAACAGAAGAAAAGTAAGTAAGGCTTCGTGAACATTCATGTGTTGTGAGCTGCATTTGCACATCTGTGTGCAGTCTGCTTTTATTTTTTTTTTTCTTCTGGACAGCACAAAGACCCATGGTTTAATTTATTCAATGAAGAGATCAGTGTGATCTGAGATTCAGACCAGATCCTATTCTCATCTGTTTCCATTCTGCAGAGAAGTGTATGAGGGTTTATATAAAACATATGGAAGTTACTTCTTGTTTCAGTTTTTTATCTTCTCCTTTTCATTGATCCATTGTTAGAGGTGGTCCAGCACTCAGCATAGTGGTCACACATCGATGTAAAGTTCATAGAGAAGGCTTATCTGAAATATCTTGTGCAGTCAATTGGGCCTCTGAGCTGCAGTATTAAGGTCCGCTCATACCCATCACGTGACCTCCTAGGCTCCATGACCTCTGACATCCAGTGATTTCTCTGACGCCTCATTGGGGGACACAGGACCATGGGTGTTATGCTTCCTATCCATAGGAGGACACTAAGTGGATGCAAAAGACATTAGCTCCTCCTCTGCACTATACACCCCCTGGCCGGGCCAGGCAACCTCAGTTTTTAGCTTAGTGTTTGTAGGAGGCACATCCTTTCAAGGTTTTGTTATTTTTTGAGGGCGACTGTTTACCCTAGGGACCGATCTCCCAATACCATCAAGGGCGGGAACGCGGAGTGTCGCCTCCACGTACCCCCTCCTGCGACGCTGGATCCTGGGGCTGCTTTTTACTGGACGACTGGTCCCACAGACACCGATTTTCCAGAGCCCAGGGCAGAGGCACAATTCCTCAGCCCCTCTTTACAGGCTCTGAGTTGATACATTGCACCTGTGTGGCCGGACACAGCAGGCTGACTCTGCTATTTCCACTGCCTGGACTGAGGCAGTGTTAAGGTGAGATCCCCCTTGACTGGTTTCCCAGACAAAGTCAGAAAGACGGTGCAGGGAAGGCTCCCAGGTCTGCTGAATTTACAGTCTTTTTCTTCGTCGCTCCATTGGGAGACCCAGACGATTGGGTGTATAGCTACTGCCTCCGGAGGCCACACAAAGCATTACACTAAAAAGTGTAAGGCCCCTCCCCTTCTGGCTATACACCCCCAGTGGGATCACTGGCTCACCAGTTTTCGGCTTTGTGCGAAGGAGGTCAGACATCCACGCATAGCTCCACTGTTTAGTCAGCAGTAGCTGCTGACTATATCGGATGGAAGAAAAGAGGGCCCATATGGGGCCCCCAGCATGCTCCCTTCTCACCCCACTGGTGGTTTGTAAGGTTGAGGTACCTATTGCTGGTACGGCGGCTGGAGCCCACATGCTGTTTTCCTTCCCCATCCCCCTGAGGGGCTCTGAGGAAGTGGGATCTTACCGGCCCCAAAGCCCTGAGGCCGGGCTCCATCCACAGACCCATTGAACCTGCTGGATGTGGAGCGGGAGTGCCGTTCAGGGACATGGCCCTGCACCATTCAGGTACTCTGGTGTCCCCGTACACACAGGCACAGCACACTCCAGACTTGCTGGGTGTGCTAGTGCGCCGGGGACAGTAAAGGTTTACAGTCACTGCAGCCTAGCTGAGTGACTTTATTTATTGGGAACTACCGCGCCGGACGCTCCGGGAGCGGCGGCGCGGCTGGGACTTGTAGTGCGCCGGGGACTTAGCGCCGACCGCGCTTTTACGGCGGCGGCGCTTATAAATCCAGTCCCCGGCTTTTGCGGCCTAGCTCCGCTTCGTTCCCGCCCCCACCCTGTCAATCAGGGTAGGGGAGAGACGCTGTACAATCAGCAGCGCCGAGGGCTGGAGCCTTATTTACATGCTCCAGCCCTCTCACTGGACACTGTGGGACGCCGGTTTCCCGCTCTGACTTGGGGCACGCCCACGGCCCGCCCCTACTCACACGAGCTGGAGAAGGACGCCGGCAGCCATTCCTGCAGTCCGAGCTGATCTTAGATGGCGACACTCGGACTCTGGGCAACCAGGCACAGGAATAGGGCGACCACACACCCGCTTATAGGCGGGCGGTAAGCGGCACCTGAAGTGCTGACACTAAATACCGCAGTTTTGTCCATTTGTATTTTGTGCTTACACTGCATAGGTCGCTATTTTTGGCTATATGCCCTCTTAGATGGCGACACATCAGCAGCAGGAAAGCATGGGTGCTAAGGCACAGGCTTTCTAGGCTGCGGGTATTGCACGTACTGAAGTGTTCATGTGTATTTATGCTTGTATGCTATACACTGCACTGTACGGTCGCTAGTCTTGGCTTATTCGCCATAGAATGGCTAGACTACAGCAGCAGAAAAGCAAGGGTGCTGAGGCACAGGTTTTTTTCTATGCTGCTTGTATTGCAGGTGTTGCAGTGTTCATTTGTACTTATGCTTGTATGCTATACATTGCACTGTATGGTCGCTATTCTGGGCTATATTCCCCTAGATGGCTAGTCTACAGCAGCAGAAAAGCAGGCTTTCTATGCTGCTTGTATTGCATGTGCTGCTGTGTTCATTTGTACTTTATGCTTGTATGATATACATTGCACTGTACGGTCGCCATTCTTGGCTCTATAAGTCGGCAGCAGCATATAAGCTACACAGGCTTTCGATGCTGTTTTTACTGCATGTGATACTGTTCCACGGCACTGAACTCCATTGTGTGCAATGCTCCCCTGTAGCACTTGGTCAGCCGGGGTCTCTACTTGACGTGGCCAAAGGAACCACCTCTCAACCCTGTCCAAGGACAGGGACGGAGTTGCAATGGGATAGAGACTTGCAGTCCGGACAGGCCATGGGCAATCTGGAGCATTGCTCCCTGGCCACCCTCATTTGGAATAAAATCGGTGCTCCGGGGGGGCTCCCAGGAGGCTCTCTGTATGATGAGGCAGACGTAGCTCATCAGGACTTTGATCCTGACACCGCTCTCACTCCGGATACACCGGATGGTGACGCCATAAGGAATGATCCTATAGCGTCCATCAATGGAATGTTGGATCTTTTCTCCCTCAGCTCCCCCAGCGGAGGAGTCAGCTTCACAGCAGGAGAAGTCCCATTTCAGTAGCTCAAACGTATATTGAGTATTGTTCTGGCCACGCTGACTTCAGAGAAGCAGTCCAGGAACACCACGCTTCCCAGATAAGCGTTTTCTCCAAACGTATTAAGGATACACGTTATCATTTTCCCCCTGACGTGGTCAAGCGTTGGACCCAGGGTCCAAAGGTGGATTCTCCAATCTCCAGGCTTGCGGCTAGAGCCATAGTTGCAGTGGAGATGGGACCTCACTTACAGATGCCATTGACAGACAGATGGACTCTGGTTGAAATCTGTCTATGAGGCTATCGGCGTGTCCGTTGCTCCGGCATTCACAGCCGTATGGGCACCCTAAGCTTTTCAGCTGTTCTTGCGCAGCTGGTCTTGAGCACATGTACATCTGTGCCGCAGGTGGTGTCCTTAACCTCGCAATGTCTGCATTGCGACTTACCCTATTAATGCTGTCCTGGAAGGACAGTCGAGGTTTCGGTCCTTCCCAGGCTCGGGCAGGTCCCAATTGTCCTCGTCCAAAAGGGCTGAAAAGCCTCAGAGGGGCTCAGCTTCCGGCCGGGCTCAATCACGCCCAAGGAAGGCAGCCGGAGGAACCGCTACCAAGGCGGTCTCCTCATGACTCTCAGCTCTCTCATCTCTCCGCATCCGCGGTTGATGGCAGACTCGCTCGCCTTTGGCGACATTTAGCTGCCACAGGTCACAGACCGGTGGGTGAGGGACAGTGTGCCCACGTGCACAGGACAGCGTTCTGTTCTCGTCCTCCGACTCGATTCTTCAGAACGTCCCCACCTCCCCACCGAGCAGATGCTCTTCTGCAGGCAGAAGGAGTGGTAATCCCGGTTCCTCTTCAGGAACAAGACACGGTTTTCCTCCAATCTGGTTGTGGTGCCAAAAAAGGATGGCTCTTTCCGTTCCGTTCTGGACCTAAAACTGCTCAACAAGCACGTGGAGGCCAGGCGGTTCCGGATGATACCCTCCGCTCCGTCATTGCCTCAATGTCTCAAGGAAATTTCCTAGCATCAATAGACATCAAAGATGCTTCTCTCCACGTGCCGATTGCTACAGAGCATCTTCAGTTCGTAGCTCTGCCATTCGGGCTGGCGACAGCCCCACGGGTGTTCGCCAAGGTCATGACGGCAGTGGTAGCAGTCTTGCACTCACAGGGACACTCTGTGATCCCTTACTTGGACGATCTACTTGTCAAGGCACCCTCTCAAGAGGCATGCCAACTCAGCCTGAATGTTGCGCTGGAGACTCTCCAGACGTTCGGGTGGATCATCACCTTCTCAAAGTCAAATCTGTCACGACCCAATCACTAACGTATCTTGGCATGGAGTTTCATTTCCTCTCAGCGGTAGTGAAGCTTCCGCTGGACAAGCAGCGGTCACTACAGACTGGGGTGCAGACTCTCCTTCAAGGTCAGTCGCACTCCTTAAGACGCCTCATGCACTTCCTCGGGAAGATGGTGGCGGCAATGGAGGCGGTTCCGTTTGCGCAGTTTCATCTGCGTCCACTTCAATGGGACATTCTCCGCCAATGGGACGGGAAGTCAACATCCCTGAACAGGAAAGTATCCCTTTCACAGACGGCAAGGACTCTCTGCAATGGTGGCTTCTTCCCACCTCATTATCACAGGGAAGATCCTTCCTACCACCGTCTTGGGCGGTGGTCACGACAGACGCGAGTCTGTCAGGGTGGGGAGCAGTTTTTCTCCACCACAGGGCTCAGGGTTCGTGGACTCAGCAGGAGTCCACCCTTCAGATCAATGTTCTGGAAATCAGAGCAGTGTATCTTGCCCTACTAGCCTTCCAGCAGTGGCTGGAAAGAAAGCAGATCCGAATTCAGTCGGACAACTCCACAGCGGTGGCATACATCAATCACCTAGGAGGGACACGCAGTCGGCAAGCCTTCCAGGAAGTCCGGCGGATTCTGAGGTGGGTGGAAGCCACGGCCTCCACCATATCCGCAGTTCACATCCCCGGCGTAGAAAACTGGGAGGCAGACTTCCTCAGTCGCCAGGGTATGGACGCAGGGGAATGGTCCCTTCACCCGGACGTGTTTCAGGAAATCTGTCGCCGCTGGGGAAGGCCGGACGTCGACCTAATGGCGTCCCGGCACAACAACAAGGTCCCAACCTTCATGGCACGGTCTCGCGATCAAAGAGCGCAGGCGGCAGACGCCCTAGTGCAAGATTGGTCGCAGTTCCGGCTCCCTTATGTGTTTCCACCTCTGGCACTCTTGCCCAGAGTGCTACGCAAGATCAGATCCGATTGCAGCCGCGCCATACTCGTCGCCCCAGACTGGCCGAGGAGGGCGTGGTATCCGGATCTGTGGCAGCTCACGGTCGGCCAACCGTGGGCACTACCAGACCGACTAGACTTACTGTCCCAAGGGCCGTTTTTCCATCGGAATTCTGCGGCCCTGAACCTGACTGTGTGGCCTTTGAGTCCTGGATCCTAGCGTCTTCAGGATTATTCCACGGGGTCGTTGCCACCATGAGACAGGCTAGGAAGCCCACGTCCGCTAAGAACCACAGAACGTGGAGGATATTCTTATCCTGGTGCTCTGCTCAGGGAGTGTCTCCCTGGCCATTTGCATTGCCTACCTTTCTTTCTTCCTGCAATCTGGGTTAGAAAAAGGTTTGGCGCTCGGCTCCCTTAAAGGTCAGGTATCGGCGCTATCCGTCTTTTTTTCAGAGGCGTTTGGCACGCCTTCCTAGGGTGCGCACGTTCCTACAGGGGGTTTGCCATATCGTTCCCCCGTACAAGCGGCCGTTAGATTTATGGGATCTGAACAGGGTACCAGTTGCCCTCCAGAAGCCGCCCTTCGAGCCTCTGAGGGAGGTTTCACTTTCTAGACTATCCCAGAAAGTGGCTTTTCTGGTAGCGATCACATCTCTTCGGAGAGTGTCTGAGCTGGCAGCGCTGTCATCCAAGACTCCCTTCCTGGTCTTCCACCAGGACAAGGTAGTGCTGCGCCCCATTCAGGAGTTTCTCCCGAAGGTGGTATCCTCTTTTCATCTTAATCAGGATATCTCCTTGCCTTCGTTTTGTCCTCATGCAGTTCATCGGTATGAGGACGATTTACATTTGTTAGATCTGGTGAGAGCACTCAGAATCTACATTTCCCGCACGGCGCCCTTGCGCCGTTCGGATGCACTCTTTGTCCTTGTCGCTGGTCAGCGCAAAGGGTCGCAGGCTTCTAAGGCCGCCCTGGCTCGATGGATCAAAGAACCAATTCTTGAAGCCTACAGTTCTGCTGGGCTTCCGGTTCCATCAGGGCTGAAGGCCCATTCAACCAGAGCCGTGGGTGCGTCCTGGGCATTACGGCACCAGGCTACGGCTCAGCAGGTGTGCCAGGCAGCTACCTGGTCGAGTCTGCACACTTTCACCAAACATTATCAGGTGCATACCTATGCTTCGGCGGACGCCAGCCTAGGTAGAAGAGTCCTGCAGGCGGCAGTTGCCTCCCCGTAGGGGAGGGCTGTCTTCGCAGCTCTAACATGAGGTATTTCTTTACCCACCCAGGGACAGCTTTTGGACGTCCCAATCGTCTGGGTCTCCCAATGGAGCGACGAAGAAGAAGGGAATTTTGTTACTTACCGTAAATTCCTTTTCTTCTAGCTGCTATTGGGAGACCCAGCACCCGCCCTGTTGTCCTTCGGGATTTTTGGGTTGTTTCGGTTACACATGTTGTTCATGTTGAACGGTTTTTCAGTTCTCCGATATTACTCGGAGTGAATTTGTTTAAACCAGTTATTGGCTTTCCTCCTTCTTGCTTTTGCACTAAAACTGGTGAGCCAGTGATCCCACTGGGGGTGTATAGCCAGAAGGGGAGGGGCCTTACACTTTTTAGTGTAATGCTTTGTGTGGCCTCCGGAGGCAGTAGCTATACACCCAATCGTCTGGGTCTCCCAATAGGAGCTAGAAGAAAAGGAATTTACGGTAAGTAACAAAATTCCCTTCATTCCCACCATAGCTGCGTGCTGGCTGGAGGAGGGGAAAGTCCCTTGCTGATTGTAGGGAATCCTGCAGAGATAATCTACCGGTGCCGGGGGGAGGGCTCCCAGAGCTCATGAACTCAGTGTTTATTCCCTCTAGCCGCGTGCTGGCTGGAGGAGGGGGGAGTCCCTTGCTAATTGCGGGGAATCCTGCAGAGATAATCTACCGGTGGCGAACTGTGTGCTGACTGGAAGGAGGGGGAGAAAAACTGTCACAGAAGCTCCCTTCCCGCCGTTTTTTTACTACCGACAGCAGGGGGGCACACTGACTTCTTCCTGGCGCTCTTTTAGCGCTAAACCCCGCAAACACCCCCCCCGGAAAGCGCACGAAGATCTCCAACATAGCTGGCCTACTCCTTCCTGAGGACGCAGGGCCATCGGCTAACTCTGGTGAGGTGCACCGAAGCAAATACAATCCTTGCTTCCCACTGCTTCACTTGTAGCTCTGCAGATCATTGCTCCCCCTCCTGGCATACCCCTATTAGGAACATACAGAATTCTAAGGGTACTAAGAGTGCTAAGGCTCACAGTCTATTATTCAGTTATTCAGCCTGCACTGCCTGCCACGCTGAGCTACCACGTAAACACACCTCTTCTCTCTGTGAGTCCTGTGCCCCTATAGCCCCCCAAGACCCTCCCCGCCACCACCGCCGTAACACTCAGCCCAGAGCCTAGGCCCACCAGAATGGGCACAGTTTCTGTCCCAATCCATGGAAAAACTCACAGAACCTGGTGCTGGCTATGCAAAGTCGTCCTCCACACCCTTCTGGGCCCCTGGATGGAACGCAGCCCGAGGATACCCCTATGGAGGGGCCTTCTGAGGTAATCTGGGCCCATGCTTCACCGGTTGCAGGGATCAGGAAAAGAGCACACGGCCGGGTGTCTCCAGCACTCTCTCATGGCTCCCATGGCTCTCCCTCGGGAGCACACAGGGCAGGCTCTCCCACACACTCCACGGCTTCTGAAGAGCCGGAGGAGGGCGAATGCGGTTTGTACCAGGATGATTCCTTGGTTTCATCCTCCCCAGATGATCAAACTGCAATAGACTCCCTTATAGCAGCAATCAACCAAACTCTGCAAGTGGCGGATCCCCCATCCACTACCACTGACCATGCGGTCTCCTTTAAGAGGGCAAGGAAACCCCAAAAGGTTTTCGCTGATCACCCAGAGTTTCAGGATATCCTCACAAAGCAAAGGGAGAAGCCTGACAGGCGCTTCGGTAACCGAAAACTCATGGAGTCCCGGTACCCTTTTGCCTTACCTGCCCCTATGGGCTCGGCCGATCTGCCATCGGTCGACCGCCCCGGTCTCCCGCCTTACCACAAAGACGCTCCTGTCTTTACCCGATGGTTCCTCCATCGAGGACCCGACAGACAGACAGGTGGAGCACCTCGTCCGCTCTGCTTTTGAGGCTGCGGGTTCCTCCCTCTCGCCCTCCTTTGCCTCTGTGTGGGTCGCAAAGGCGATCTCTGTCTGGGAAGACTCCCTTAACACTTCGCTTGAGGAATCCCAGTTCCCTCATACCTTCACAGAGGTAACAGCTCAAATTGCTGCTGCGGCGGAGTACCTCATGCAGGCCTCCATTGACGCTGCTACCTGCGCAGCTTTTGCCGCCTCAAATACCATAGCCATCCGTAGAGCTCTCTGGCTCCGACAATGGCGAGCGGACTCTGCCTTCAAGAAGTCTCTCACGGGCCTTTCCTTTTTTCCAGACCGATTGTTTGGCGAACGTCTGGACAAGCTCATTTCTGACGCCACGGGAGGAAAGAGTACCTCCCTTCCCCAGCTGAAGTCCAGGACGACCTTCACCAGACGTCCACAGTCCTCGTTCTGCTCCTTTCGGAACTCATTTGGTTGGTCGACATCCCGCTCTGCCCCCTCCACTAGCTGCGGACTACGCAGGGACCGACCTTCTCAGCTCTCCCCGAAATCCACTTCGTCATGGCAGCCTAGACCGAAATAGTCCAGGACTAGGGAGACTCGGCCACGACGTTTTTCCCCCTCATGACTGCTTCAGCACCCCGGAAGACACACTCATTGTAGGAGGTCGTCTGCGGCTCTTTCATCACATCTGGGCTGCCGCCTCAGACGACAAATGGGTGCGAGACCTTGTGTCTTCCGGTTACCACATAGAATTTCGGACCCGACCCCCAAGTCGGTTCTTTCTCTCAAACCCCCCAAAGACTCGAAAACGACGCAATGCTTTTGTCTCAGCAATCCACTCGCTACAAACAGCCGGAGTGATAATACCTGTCCCAGACGACGAGAAGCTCGGTGGTTTTTATTCCAACCTCTTTGTGGTCCCCAAAAAGGATGGGTCAGTTCGACCCATCCTGGACCTCAAACACCTGAACAAACGTGCACGTACGGAGATTCAGAATGGAGTCCCTAAGGTCCATTATTGCATCCATGGTCGAAGGGGAATTCCTCGCCTCCATAGATATCAAGGATGCGTACCTGCACATACCCATCGCCCCGCATCATCAAAAGTTACTCCGCTTCGCAGTTCAGGACTCCCACTTTCAATTCGTAGCCCTACCCTTCGATCTTGCCACCGCACCAAGGGTCTTCACCAAAGTCATGGCAGCCGCCATGAGCGTCCTTCACGCCAGGGGAGTAGTCGCTCTCCCTTACTTGGACGACTTCCTCATCAAGGCCCCCTCCTTCCGCGACTGCTCAACCAGCGTACAGATCACTGTGGACACCCTATCCCGCTTAGGGTGGCTACTGAATCTAGGCAAATCATCCCCGGTCCCAGCACGATCCTTCACCTTCCTGGGCATTTCCCTGGACCCCCGTCGGGGCTTGATCCTTCTCCCTCAGTACAAGGCGATCGCTCTTTGACAAGCGGTACGCTGCCTTCTACGTCCTCCGTCTCGCTCCATTCGATTCAGCATGAAGGTGCTCGGCAGGATAGTGGCGGCTATGAAGGCAGTACCTTTTGCTCAACTGCAGCTAGCCCTTCTAGCTGCCTGGGACAAGAGCCCCTTCTCCCTGGACAGACATCTTCACCTGACGCCTTCAGTCAGGTACGCACTCCGCTGGTGGCTTCGGTCCTCATCCCTATCGAAGGGGAGATCTTTTCTCCCAGAGAACTGGGTGGTCCTGACCACGGACGCCAGCCTCCTAGGCTGGGGAGCAGTGTACCGGCACCACACTGCTCAAGGACGTTGGACACCCCAGGAGCCTTCCCTACCCATAAACATCCTGGAACTCCGCGCGATCTTCCTCGCGCTCAGAGTGTTCTGCCCTCTGCTAGCGGGTCGTCAGATTCGAGTCCAATCGGACAATGCAACAGCTGTAGCCTATATCAATCGGCAGGGGGCACCCGCAGCAAAGCGGCTTATCTCGAGGCCCACAAGATCCTCAGCTGGGCTGAATCGACGGGGTCAGTGATATCAGCGGTACACAAACCGGGGGTAGAGAACTGGGCAGTAGACTTTCTAAGTCGCCAAGGCCTGGCCGCCGGAGAATGGTTTCTCCACCCAGAAGTGTTTCTACACATCTGCACTCGCTGGGGCACGCCAGACGTGGATCTAATGGCCTCAAGGTTGAACGCAAAGGTACCCGCGTTCATAGCCAGGTCACGCGACCCGCAGTCCATCGGCACGGATGCTCTAGTCTGCTCCTGGCACCACTTCCGCCTGCCTTATATATTTCCACCTCTACCCCGGCTGCCGCGGGTAATCAGGAAGATCAAGGCAGATGGAGTCCTGGTGATACTGATAGCACCGGACTGGCCCAGGCGCGCCTGGTACTCCGAATTAGTACAGATGCTCGCAGACGTACCGTGGCGCCTTCCAGACATCCCAGACTTGCTGACCCAAGGGCCCATTTCCCATCAGAATTCCAGAGCCCTGAAGCTGACGGCATGACCATTGAGACCTGGGTATTAACAGGAGCGGGATTCTCCCCCACGGTTATCTCCACCATGATCAGCGCCTGAAAGCCTGCTTCATCCCGCATTTACCACCGTACGTGGAAAATCTTCCTTTCATGGTGCAGGGAAACTAACGTCCAGCCTATGCCTCTGGCGATCTCCGAAATTCTCTACTTTCTGCAAGTAAAATATATCTTTGTACCGTGTTAGCCAGTAGAGATAAAAAAAAATTGTTTAAAAGAACTGAGAGTCCTCAGTGGTTGATACCTTTTCTTTATCGTTCCTATGGGAGACCCAGACATTGGGTGTATAGCTTCTGCCTCCGGAGGACACACAAAGTACTACACTCAAAAGTGTAGCTCCTCCCTCTGAGCTTATACCCCCCCTGGAGAACCAGATCTAGCCAGTTTATCGCTTTGTGTTCAGGAGGCATACATCCACACATGCATTCTCATCTGATTTTTGATTTTTGGAAAGAGTTTGAAGAAAAGCGGGTCCAAGTCTGGACCCCTGGCATGTCCCTTCTCACCCCACTGTGTCGGCGGTGCTGTTAAGGTTTATTCCAAGGCTGGAGCCTTACATGCCGTGCTCCTTCACCATCCCTCCTGGGCTCTGGCTTGAAGTGGGAGCCAGCACAGTTCTCCATGCTTGGCAGGAGACCGGTCTCCATCCGCAGCCCTTCAGGATGCTGCTGGACCGGAGAACTCATCCCCAGGGACTTGGAACCCTGCGTCTCAGCAAGCCAAGTACCTGAGACGTTTATATATTGGGGGTCCCTGTACTTTATTGGTGGGGGAGAGTGTGCTGAGTGAGTTTTCTGACATTTCCGGCGGGTTCTCTGGCTGTCGCCTGAGAACCGCGCCGATGGTGCCTGCGCGCCGGGCGCACCGCTCAAATTTAGGCCCCGGCTTCGCCGGAGGCCTACTTTCGGTTTCACTGCCCTCGCATGTCATTCATGCAGAGGGACAGTGTGGCTCCGCCCAGCGGCCGTTCTGCACAGGGGAGGGACACTCCTCACTGAGTTCATGTCTCCTCCCCTCTAGGTCTCTTTGGCCCTCCAAATCCTGCTCTCAGAGTAGGTCCCGCCCCCTCTCTTCGCTCTGGCGCCATTTTCTCAGCGCTTTCTCTGCGATTAGCACTGGTCTGCAGCATCCCTGCTAAGGTGCTTGGGGGTCCGGGCTTCGGGATCTGGGGGGCACACAACACTGCTCCAGCGGTCTGGTAAGCCACAACCTCTGTATATACTCTCTGGGGGTCTTTCTGGCAGAGCCCCCACTCCAGCAGCATGTCTCACACGAGGAGCAAGGCTCCAAAGCTGTATTCTGTATGCACTGCATGTAAGCTCCTACTGCCTGAACAGAGCACCTATCCACATTGTGATGCCTGCTCTAACCTGACGATGCCTCAGCCTGGAATCGCACCCCCAGTGGTCTCTCCGGCTGCTCCGGCTCCTGTGGCTAAACCCCCGGCTTGGGTAGAATCCTTATCTAGGTCTCTCTCCCAGTCTTTTGCCGACTCCATGGGACAGCTGTCCAGGACTTTGCTGAACATGCATCAGCCCCCTTCACAGGGTGCCTCTGCTGCTAGGGCTCTCTCAGCGGAGCTCACAGAGGATTCATCATCTGGTCCCAGACCCCGTCCTCCTAAGAGGAGACGCAGGGCTCCCTCTCCTTCCTCGTCCCGCGGCTCTGTTTCAGAAGCTGACTCTCAGGACGAGGAGGATGCCTTTACAGGGGGCTCGGAGGCTAACTCCATGTGCCCCATTGATCTGTCCGAAAGTGACTCAGATGTTAGTGATTTGATTGCGTCCATTAATTCTGTACTGGATCTCAATCCGCCAGTATCAGAGGAGCAACCCTCTCTGGCAGAAAAGCACCAGTTTACCTCGCCTAAGAGGACAAAGATTGTGTTCTTTAACCACTCCAGTTTTCAGGCCGCTGTGTCCAAGCCCAGGGCCTGTCCTGACAAACGCTTCCCAAAGCGTGGTTCTGATGACCATTTTCCCTTTCCACCTGAGGTGGTCAAGGAGTGGGCTCATTCACCAAAGGTAGACCCCCTGGTGTCTAGACTCTCAGCCCGGACCGTTGTATCAGTGGCTGATGGCACCTCTCTAAAGGATTCCACTGACCGCCAGGTTGACCTTCTGGCCAAATCTGTATATGAGGCGGCAGGGGCCTCGTTCTCCCCAACTTTTGCAGCAGTGTGGGCTCTCAAAGCCATCTCTGCTTCTCTAGAGGAGATGCATTCCCTCGCCAGGGAATCTATGCCCGAAATGGTTACCTTAACTTCCCAAGCTTCAGCTTTTTCATCCTATGCCATGTCTGCCATGCTGGAGGCTTCTCACCGCACTGCGGTGGCTTCGGCTAATTCCCTCGCTATCCGCAGGATCTTGTGGCTTCGAGAGTGGAAGGCAGATGCTTCTTCAAAGAAGTACCTTGCTGGACTCCCTTTTGCTGGGTCCAGGCTGTTCGGTGAACAGCTGGATGAAATTATTAAGGAAGCTACTGGCGGGAAGAGTACTTCCATGCCACAAACCAAAACCAGGAAACCTGTCCAGGGTAGGAATCAGTCGAGGTTTCGTTCCTCCAACTGGTCGTCCTCTAAGCCTTCGGCCTCGTCCACTAACTCAGCCAAGGACCAAAAATCCAACTGGCGCAGAAAAGCGCGTCCACAGAAGACCGCAGGAGCTGCTGCCACTAAGGCAGCCTCCTCGTGACTATCTGTCCGCGCCAGCAACGTCCTTAGTCGGTGGCAGGCTCTCCCACTTTGGCGACGCGTGGTTTCAACACGTCTCCGATCAGTGGGTGCGGGATATCATCTCCCACGGCTACAGGATAGAATTCTCTTCCAACCCGCCAGACAGATTTTTTCTGTCAACTCCCCCCTGCTCCAAAGCCGCCGCCTTCTCTCAGGCCGTGGCATCCTTGCAGGCCAACGGAGTAATTGTACCAGTTCCCGCCCGGGAACGGTTCAGAGGTTTCTACTCAAATCTCTTCCTAGTCCCCAAAAAGGACGGTTCCTTCCGGCCCATCCTGGATCTCAAGCTTCTCAACAAGCATGTTCAGGTGCGGCATTTTCGCATGGAGTCTCTGCGGTCAATCATTGCCTCAATGACCCAAGGGGATTTCCTGGCATCCATCGACATCAGAGATGCCTATCTCCATGTGCCAATTGCAGTTTCACACCAGTGTTGGCTACGTTTTGCAATCTGAGAGGAACATTTCCAATTTGTGGCTCTTCCCTTTGGGTTAGCCACGGCCCCTCGGGTATTCACCAAGGTCATGGCAGCAGTGGTTGCGGTTCTGCACCTCCAGGGGTTGGCAGTGATTCCTTACCTGGACGACCTTCTAGTCAAGGCTTCATCCAGCGCAGACTGTCAGCGGAGAGTCTCGCTCACTCTCGCCACTCTAGCCCAATTCGGGTGGCTTGTCAATCTGCCCAAGTCCACTCTGACTCCGACCCAGAGGCTCACGTACCTAGGGATGCAGTTCGAGACTCTGCCGGCACTTGTGAAGTTGCCCTTAATCAAACAGCAGTCCCTCCAACTGGCGGTGCGCTCTCTGCTGAGGCCCCGCCGTTATTCCATCAGGCACCTGATGCAGGTACTGGGTCAGATGGTGGCGTCAATGGAAGCTGTTCCCTTTGCCCAGTTCCATCTGCGTCCACTGCAGCTGGACATTCTCCACTGTTGGGACAAGCGGCCTTCCTCCTTGCACAGGTTAGTGGCTCTGTCGCCACAGACCAGGAGCTCTCTTCAGTGGTGGCTTCGGCCCCTCTCTCTGCCTCAGGGACGCTCCTTCTTGGCCCCGTCCTGGGTGATCCTCACCACGGATGCCAGTCTATCCGGCTGGGGAGCGGTATGTCTCCACCACCGAGCACAAGGCACTTGGACTCCGTCCGAGTCAGCCCTTTCAATCAATGTGCTGGAAACCAGAGCCGTGCTTCTGGCTCTCCTAGCTTTTCACCACCTATTGGCGGGCAAGCACATCCGAGTCCAGTAAGACAACGCAACAGCGGTTGCCTACATCAATCACCAAGGCGGGACACGCAGACGCCTGGCAATGTTGGAGGTACAACGCATCCTGCAATGGACGGAGGACTCAAAGTCCACCATATCCGCAGTCCACATCCCAGGTGTGGAAAACTGGGAGGCAGATTATCTCAGCCGTCAAACCGTGGACAGTGGCGAGTGGTCCCTGCATCCGGCAGTGTTTCAGTCAATCTGCCGCAAGTGGGGCACTCCGGAAGTGGACCTAATGGCATCCCGTCACAACAACAAGGTTCCGGTTTACGTGGCTCGCTCCCACGATCCTCAGGCATTCGCCGCGGACGCTCTGGTTCAAGACTGGTCCCAGTTTCGTCTGTCCTACGTGTTTCCCCCTCTAGCTCTCTTGCCCAGAGTTCTGCGCAAGATCAGAATGGAGGGCCGTCGAGTCATCCTCATTGCTCCGGACTGGCCCAGGCGAGCTTGGTATCCAGACCTGCTCCATCTGTCCGTAGAGGTGCCATGGCATCTTCCGGACCGTCCAGACCTTCTCTCACAAGGTCTGTTTTTCCGCCAGAATTCTGCGGCTCTCAAATTGACGGCGTGGCTCTTGAGTCCTGGATCTTGACGGCTTCCGGTATCCCCCCTGAAGTCATCTCCACTATGACTCGGGCCCGTAAGTCTTCCTCTGCCAAGATCTATCACAGGACTTGGAAAATTTTCCTGTCCTGGTGTCGCTCTTCCGGCCATCCTCCTTGGCCTTTTTCCTTGCCGACCCTTCTGTCTTTTCTACAGTCCAGTCTGCAGCTGGGACTGTCCCTGAACTCTCTCAAGGGACAAGTCTCGGCTCTGTAAGTGCTGTTCCAGCGGCGTATCGCCCGGCTTGCTCAGGTCCGCACCTTCTTGCAGGGCGCGTCTCACATCATTCCGCCTTACCGGCGGCCCTTGGATCCCTGGGACCTCAATTTGGTTCTCACGGTTTTGCAGAAACCCCCCTTTTGAGCCTTTTAGGGAGGTTTTTGTTTCGTGTTTCACAGAAAGTGGTCTTTCTTCGGCGCTCTATTGGGAGACCCAGACGATTGGGTGTATAGCACTGCCTCCGGAGGCCACACAAAGCAATTACACTAAAAAGTGTAAGGCCCCTCCCCTTCTGGCTATACACCCCCAGTGGGATCACTGGCTCACCAGTTTTCTGCTTTGTGCGAAGGAGGTCAGACATCCACGCATAGCTCCACTGTTTGTAGTCAGCAGTAGCTGCTGGCTATATCGGATGGAAGAAAAGAGGGCCCATATGGGGCCCCCAGCATGCTCCCTTCTCACCCGCGGTGGTGCTTGTAAGGTTGAGGTACCTATTGCTGGTACAGAGGCTGGAGCCCACATGCTGTTTTCCTTCCACATCCCCTGGAGGGCTCTGTGGAAGTGGGATCTTGCCGGCCCCCAAGCCCTGGGGCCGGGCTCCATCCACAGACCCAGAGAACCTGCTGGATTTGGAGCGGGAGTGCCGTTCAGGGACAAGGCCCTGCAACTTTCAGGTACTCTGTGTCCCCGGCAGGCACGGACACTCTCAGGGCTTGCTGAGCGTTATAGTGCGCCGGGGACTGTAGCGCTGTGCGCTGGGGTTAGGTCACTGCAGCTTTGCTGAGTGACGTTACATGTTGGGAACTACTGCGCCGACCGCTCCTGGAGCGGCGGCGCAGCTGCGACTTGTGGTGCGCCGGGGACTTTGCGCCGACCGCGCTTTTACGGCGGCGGCGCTTCTAACTTTAGCCCCCGGCTTCTGCGGCCTAGCGCCGCTTCGTTCCCGCCCCCACCCTGTCAATCAGGGTAGGGGAGAGACGCTGCTCAATTGGCAGCGCCGAGGGCTGGAGCTTTATTTACATGCTCCAGCCCTCTCACTAGGCACAGTGGGAAGCAGGCTTCCCGCTCTTCGTCTGTATACGCCCAGGGCCCGCCCCCCCTCTCCACAAGGACGCCGGCAGCCATTACACATGCGGTCTGGCTGGGGAAAGGCAGCAGGCTCTGGGAGACCCAGACTAAAGGGATTTCGGCGACCACACACCCGCTCCTAAGCGGGCGGTAAGCAGCACATTAGTGCTGGCCCCACTAGTGCCTCAGTGTTATATTAGTGTACTTTTTTCTTGGTACCATATATATATATATAGTTGCACTGTAAGGTCGCTTCTTGGCTGGACACCCTGTACTGCTCTGAGGAGGCAGCAACATGTCATCCGCAAAACGCAAGGGTGCCAAGGCACAGGCTGTGTACACTGCTTGTACAGCATGTGGGGCTAATCTACCAGCAGGCTCCAACGACTCTCATTGTGTGCAATGTTCAGTCCCAGTGGCACTTCGTCAGCCAGAGCCTATGGTGGTAGTGGCCCAGGCAGAGACGCCTGTGAACCCTGCCCCGGTGACGGGGACAGACTTTGCAGTTTTTGCCGATAAAATGTCTGTGACTATGACAAAAATCCTGGAGACCTTGCAGTCCAGGCCAGTTACTCAGACCATGGACACTGCTGTGCCTATGTTCCCCGGTCCCCCTCAGTTGGAACTAATCCGTACTTCAAGGGGGTCTCAAGCATCACAGGCTGAAGTCTCTGACTCAGATGACAGTCCCAGGCAGCCTAAGCGAGCTCGCTGGGAAAGACCCTCGACGTCATCACACTGCTCAGGGTCTCAGCGAGCAGAGTCTCTCTGTGATGAGACTGAGGACGGTGATCAGGATTCTAATCCTGAGGCCCCTCTCAATCTGGATGCCCCTGATGGTGACGCCATGGTTAATGACCTTATATCGGCAATTAATAGGCTGTTGGATATTTCTCCCCCAGCTCCTTCAGCAGAGGAGGCAGCTGCACAGCAGGAGAAGTTCCATTTCCTGTATCCCAAGCGTAAATTAAGTGCTTTTTTGGACCACTCTGACTTCAGAGAATCAATCCAGAAACACGACGCTCACCCAGACAAGCGTTTCTCTAAACGTTCTAAGGATACCCGTTATCCTTTTCCCTCTGAGGTGGCCAAACGCTGGACCCAGTGTCCAAAGGTGGATCCCCCAATTTCCAAGCTTGCGGCTAGATCCATAGTCGCAGTAGAGGATGGCGCTTCACTTAAAGATGCCAACGACAGACAGATGGACCTTTGGTTGAAATCTGTCTATGAAGCTATCGGCGCGTCGTTTGCTCCAGCATTCGCGGCCGTGTGGGCACTCCAAGCTATTTCAGCTGGTTTAGCACAGGTGGATGCTATCATACATCCAGCAGTACCGCAGGTGGCGTCCCTAACTTCGCAAATGTCTGCGTTTGCGACCTATGCTATCAATGCTGTCCTAGAATCTACGAGCCGTACCGCTATGGCGTCCGCCAATTCTGTGGTTTTGCGCAGAGCCTTGTGGTTAAAGGACTGGAAAGCAGATGCTGGTTCCAAAAAATGCTTAACCAGCTTGCCATTATCTAGAGACAGACTGTTTGGTGAGCCATTGGCTGAAATCATAAAACAGTCCAAGGGTAAGGACTCTTCCTTACCACAGCCCAGAGCAAGTAAACCTCAACAGAAAAAGTGGCAGTCGAGGTTTCGTTCCTTTCGAGGCTCGGGCAAGGCCCAATTCTCCTCGTCCAAAAGGACTCAGAAAGAACAAGGGAGCTCAGATTCCTGGCGGGCTCACTCACGCCCCAGGAAAGCAAATGGAGGAACCGCTTCCAAAGCGGCTACCTCATGACTTTCGGCCTCCTCCCTCCGCATCCTCGGTCGGTGGCAGGCTCTCCCGCTTTTGCGACATTTGGCTGTCACAGGTCAAAGACCGGTGGGTAACAGACATTTTGTCTCGCGGGTACAGAATCGAGTTCAGTTCTCGGCCTCCACTTCGGTTCTTCAGAACCTCCCCACACCCCAACCGAGCAGATGCCCTGCTGCAGGCGGTGGACTCTCTAAGAGCAGAAGGAGTCGTGATCCCTGTCCCCCCTCAGGAACGGGGGCGAGGATTTTACTCCAATCTCTTTGTCGTTCCAAAAAAGGACGGCTCCTTCCGTCCTGTTCTGGACCTAAAACTGCTCAACAAGCATGTGAACGCCAGGCGGTTCCGGATGGAATCCCTCCGCTCAGTCATTGCCTCAATGTCTCAAGGAGATTTCCTAGCATCAATAGACATCAAAGATGCTTATCTCCACGTGCCGATTGCTACAGAGCACCAACGCTTTCTACGCTTCGTGATAGGAGACGACCATCTTCAGTTCGTAGCTCTGCCATTTGGTCTGGCGACAGCCCCTCGGGTGTTCACCAAGATCATGGCGGCAGTGGTAGCAGTCTTGCACTCTCACGGACACTCTGTGATCCCTTACTTGGACGATCTACTGGTCAAGGCACCCTCTCAAGAGGCATGCCAACTCAGCCTGAATGTTGCACTGGAGACTCTCCAGGCGTTCGGGTGGATCATCAACTTCCCAAAGTCAAATCTGTCACCGACCCAATCACTAACGTATCTTGGCATGGAGTTTCATACTCTCTCAGCGATAGTGAAGCTTCCGCTGGACAAGCAGCGGTCTCTACAGACTGGGGTGCAGGCTCTCCTTCAAAGTCAGTCGCACTCCTTAAGACGCCTCATGCACTTCCTCGGGAAGAGGGTGGCGGCAATAGAGGCGGTTCCGTTTGCGCAGTTTCATCTGCGTCCACTTCAATGGGACATTCTCCGCCAATGGGACGGGAAGTCAACATCCCTGGACAGGAAAGTCTCCCTTTCCCAGACGGCCAAGGACTCTCTGCAGTGGTGGCTCCTTTCCACCTCATTATCACGGGGAAGATCCTTCCTACCACCGTCCTGGGCGGTGGTCACGACAGACGCGAGTCTGTCAGGGTGGGGAGCAGTTTTTCTCCACCACAGGGCTCAGGGTACGTGGACTCAGCAGGAGTCCACCCTTCAGATCAATGTTCTGGAAATCAGAGCAGTGTATCTTGCCCTACTAGCCTTCCAACAGTGGCTGGAAGGGAAGCAGATCCGAATTCAATCGGACAACTCCACAGCGGTGGCATACATCAATCACCAAGGGGGGACACGCAGTCGGCAAGCCTTCCAGGAAGTCCGGCGGATTATGATGTGGGTGGAAGCCACGGCCTCCACCATATCCGCGGTTCACATCCCCGGCGTAGAAAACTGGGAAGCAGACTTCCTCAGTCGCCAGGGCATGGACGCAGGGGAATGGTCCCTTCACCCGGACGTGTTTCAGGAAATCTGTCGCCGATGGGGAAGGCCGGACGTCGACCTAATGGCGTCCCGGCACAACAACAAGGTCCCAACCTTCATGGCACGGTCTTGCGATCAAAGAGCTCTAGCAGCAGACGCCCTAGTGCAAGATTGGTCGCAGTTCCGGCTCCCTTATGTGTTTCCACCTCTGGCACTCTTGCCCAGAGTGCTACGCAAGATCAGATCCGACTGCAGCCGCGTCATACTCGTCGCTCCAGACTGGCCGAGGAGGGCGTGGTATCCGGATCTGTGGCATCTCACGGTCGGCCAACCGTGGGCACTACCAGACCGACCAGACTTACTGTCCCAAGGGCCTTTTTTCCATCGGAATTCTGCGGCCCTGAACCTGACTGTGTGGCCATTGAGTCCTGGATCCTAGCGTCTTCAGGCTTACCCCAAGGGGTCGTTGCCACCATGAGACAGGCTAGGAAACCCACGTCTGCTAAGATCTACCACAGAACGTGGAGGATATTCTTATCCTGGTGCTCTGCTCAGGGAGTGTCTCCCTGGCCATTTGCATTGCCTACCTTTCTTTCTTTCCTGCAATCTGGGTTAGAAAAAGGTTTGTCGCTCGGCTCCCTTAAAGGACAAGTCTCGGCGCTATCCGTCTTTTTTCAGAAGCGTCTAGCACGACTTTCTAAGGTGCGCACGTTCCTACAGGGGGTTTGCCATATCGTTCCCCCGTACAAGCGGCCGTTAGATCCATGGGATCTGAACAGGGTACTAGTTGCCCTCCAGAAACACAAGGAGAGGAAGGGCACTACCCGTGGGATCTCCAGGTATACAGAATACTGGACCAATTAAAGAAAGAAAAAGAGGTATACCAAACAAGGGATCACCACATTATCAAACAATTAAGAGTAAATTTTATTGTACAAAAAGCCACATGTCCGCACCGGAGGTGTGGCACACACAAAAGGTAATAAAAACACTTAAAAGCCCATGGCATAAACCAATCACATTGGGAAACAATATATATAGTATATAATGTATATAACAAATAACTATATAGATACAATATGCGTAACCTCTCCTTAGTGCAACAGACATATATTATAGATACTGGCTAAATAATATTCTTTAGCCAGTCACACTAAGAGTCAATATCGCAGCCTGATGTTCATTTAGCATCTTTTTCTTCTGGATATTTGGAGGCCTAGGCCTCTTCAAACTGCATATAGTGTGGTAAATTGTTGTATTATTATCTGCGGTATATCCAACTGATCCAATATTTAGGATTATTGTTGTAGCTATGCAATGTGTAGATATTATCTATAATATATGTCTGTTGCACTAAGGAGAGGTTACGCATATTGTATCTATATAGTTATTTGTTATATACATTATATACTATATATATTGTTTCCCAATGTGATTGGTTTATGCCATGGGCTTTTAAGTGTTTTTATTACCTTTTGTGTGTGCCACACCTCCGGTGCGGACATGTGGCTTTTTGTACAATAAAATTTACTCTTAATTGTTTGATAATGTGGTGATCCCTTGTTTGGTATACCTCTTTTTCTTTCTTTAATTGGTCCAGTTGCCCTCCAGAAGCCGCCCTTCGAGCCTCTGAGGGTTTTTCACTTTCTAGACTATCACAGAAAGTGGCTTTTCTGGTAGCGATCACATCTCTTCGGAGAGTGTCTGAGCTAGCAGCACTGTCTTCCAAGGCTCCCTTCCTGGTCTTCCACCAGGACAAGGTAGTGCTGCGCCCCATTCAGGAGTTTCTCCCGAAGGTGGTATCCTCTTTTCATCTTAATCAGGATATCTCTTTGCCTTCGTTTTGTCGTCATGCAGTTCATCGGTATGAGAAGGATTTACATTTGTTAGATCTGGTGAGAGCACTCAGAATCTACATTTCCCGCACGGCGCCCCTGCGCCGTTCGGATGCACTCTTTGTCCTTGTCGCTGGTAAGCGCAAAGGGTCGCAGGCTTCTAAGGCCACCCTGGCTCGATGGATCAAAGAACCAATTCTTGAAGCCTACCGTTCTGCTGGGCTTCCGGTTCCATCAGGGCTGAAGGCCCATTCTACCAGAGCCGTGGGTGCGTCCTGGGCATTGCGACACCAGGCTACGGCTCAACAGGTGTGCCAGGCAGCTACCTGGTCGAGTCTGCACACTTTCACCAAACATTATCAGGTGCATACCTATGCTTCGGCGGACGCCAGCCTAGGTAGAAGAGTCCTGCAGGCGGCAGTTGCCTCCCCGTAGGGGAGGGCTGTCTTGCAGCTCTAACATGAGGTATTTCTTTACCCACCCAGGGACAGCTTTTGGACGTCCCAATCGTCTGGGTCTCCCAATAGAGCGCCGAAGAAGAAGGGAATTTTGTTACTTACCGTAAATTCCTTTTCTTCTAGCTCTTATTGGGAGACCCAGCACCCGCCCTGTTGTCCTTCGGGATTTTTGGTTTGTTTGCGGGTACACATGTTGTTCATGTTGAACGGTTTTCAGTTCTCCGATGTTACTCGGAGTGAATTTGTTTAAACCAGTTATTGGCTTTCCTCCTTCTTGCTTTTGCACTAAAACTGGTGAGCCAGTGATCCCACTGGGGGTGTATAGCCAGAAGGGGAGGGGCCTTACACTTTTTAGTGTAATTGCTTTGTGTGGCCTCCGGAGGCAGTGCTATACACCCAATCGTCTGGGTCTCCCAATAAGAGCTAGAAGAAAAGGAATTTACGGTAAGTAACAAAATTCCCTTCTTCTAGTGGCCATAACTTCCCTCAGGAGAGTCTCTGATTTGGCTGCGCTCTTTTCGAAGTCACCTTTTTTGGTTTTTCATCAAGACAAGGTGGTTCTCCGTCCGACTCCGGACTTCCTTCCTAAGGTGGTTTCTCCTTTCCACCTTAACCAGGACATTACCCTACCTTCCTTTTGTCCGGCTCCTGTTCATCGCTTTGAAAAAGCGTTGCATACTCTGGATCTGGTGCGTGCTCTCCGGATCTATGTGTCTCGCACCGCTGCTCTTAGGCGGTGCACCTCTCTTTTTGTGCTAACCACAGGTCGGCGTAAGGGCCTCTCTGCTTCTAAGCCGACCTTAGCCCGTTGGATTAGGTCGGCCATTTCCGATGCCTACCAGTGTTCTCAGGTGCCTACCCCGCCGGGGATCAAGGCACACTCGATCAGAGCTGTCGGTGCCTCTTGGGCTTTCAGGCACCAGGCTACGGCTCAACAAGTCTGTCAGGCTGCCACTTGGACTAGCCTGCATACCTTTTCAAAGCACTACCAAGTGCATGCTCATGCTTCGGCAGATGCGAGCTTGGGCAGACGCAATCTTCAGGCGGCTGTCTCCCATTTGTGAAGTTAGGCTCCGCCTACTTCTTAGTTTTTCTGTTTCTTCCCACCCATGGACTGCTTTGAGACGTCCCATTGTCTGGGTCTCCCATAAGGAACGATGAAGAAAAAGAGAATTTTGTTTACTTACCGTAAATTCTTTTTCTTATAGTTCCGTATTGGGAGACCCAGCACCCTCCCTGTTGGCAGTTTCTTGTTCCGCGTGTTATCACCGGCTGTTGTCGTGGACAGAGTCTCCGGTTGTTCCGGTTCTTGCTCTGTTTTTACTTGTGGGTGGCTATTCTCCTTCAGTTTTTGCACTAAACTGGCTAGATCTGGTTCTCCAGGGGGTGTATAAGCTCAGAGGGAGGAGCTACACTTTTGAGTGTAGTACTTTGTGTGTCCTCCGGAGGCAGAAGCTATACACCCAATGTCTGGGTCTCCCAATACGGAACTATAAGAAAAAGAATTTACGGTAAGTAAACAAAATTCTCTTTTTTGCATCTACTTGGTGTCCTCCTATGGATAGGCAGCATAACACCCATGGTCCTGTGTCTCCCAATGATAGCTAAGAGAAAACAATTTTACGGTGAGTACACAAAAATCCGTTTTTGCATTCTTTGCATGGAAGCTTTGTGCAAATTTGGGGATGTGCTTTAAAAAAAAAATAAAAAAAAAATCTGTCTTGAATATGAAAATGCAAAATTTAAAAGTATATATCTAATATACCATTCCTTTTTTTTATTAGAAGTGAAAAAAACTAAAGAGGAGCTGGAAGCCGAGGCTGAAGATGAAGAGGAGGAAGCGCAGAATATTCAAAGGCGCTTAGCAAAGAGCCTTGATGATGAAGACTACGGGTTGGATTTCATTCAGGTAAGGTTATATCATTGTTTTGTTTTTTTTTTTTGTAGTGTGATTTAATCACGATGCATTTGCTATGTCCATTTGTTTGTATGTGCAAGATAAGCTTCAGGTGCAAATGCCAAATTATTCAGTGTAACGTTCCTCCGACAAATCCCCAAAAAAATGTTCTTTTGACTTGTCGGGCTGGTGCATTGAGTATGTCTTTCTTTCAACTGGATGGAATAGAGCATTCTATTGCACTTTTTTATACAGAGACATCCAGTTAAGTGATATATGTCAGCATCAGAAACGCTCTCAATGTGTATACGTCTGTCATTCCTTGCAAAACGGAGTAACGCAACCTTTAAGGGGGCTTTACACCCAGCGATATCGACTGCGAGCGTACCCGCCCCCCCGTCGTTTGTGCGTCATGGGCAAATCGCTGCCCGTGGCACACAATATCGTTAGGAGCCGTCACACAGACTTACTTGCCTAGCGACGTCGCTGTAGCGGGCGAACCGCCTCCTTTCTAAGGGGGTGGTTTGTGCGGCGTCACTAAGCGGCTGCCCAATAGAAGCGGAGGGGCGGAGATGAGCGGCCGTAACATCCCGCCCACCTCCTTCCTTCCTCATTGCCTGCGGCCGCAGGTAAGCTGTAGTTCGTCGTTCCCGAGGTGTCACACGTAGCGATGTGTGCTGTCACGGGAACGACGAACAACTTGTGTCCTCAGCAATCAACGATTTTTTTAAAATGAACGATGTGTCATTGATGGACGATTTGGTAAGTACTTTCCATAGTTAACGGTCGCTCGTTGGTGTCACACGCAACGACGTCGCTAACGAGGCCAGATGTGCGTCACTGAATCCCTGACCCCGGCGATATATCGTTAGATAGGTCTTTGCGTGTAACGGGGCCTTTACTTTGTTTTTTCATAGGAATTTGCAGAAAAGCCTAGTGAAGAGACACCCACAGAGCAGAAGATCGTAAAAGATTTAGAGAAGATGTCCGATAAGGAGAAGAGGAAATTATTGAAGAAGGAATCTCCTGAACTGATGGAGCTTTTACAGGATCTTAAGCAAAAGGTAATGTGAATTCACACTGCTCTTGTGTTCAATCCTGGTTGTTATGATTCAGGGACTGAGGAGGATCAAAAAATGCGGAAACCCAAAAAGTAACCAGAGTGGCTCGAAACTTAACGGACTTAATCCTGACGCACAACTAGAAGTAGCCGTGGGATGAGCCTACGATGACCTGGTCGTCTCGACACAGCCGGTGGACTAAATATTCTTACAGATAGAAATATAAGAGAATCTAATCTGCCTCAGAGTAGTCCCCAAAGATATAGATAGCCCCCACATGTAAAGACTACGGTGATATAGGAAAACACAATTCAAAGTTAGAAAACAGATTCAGCAAAGATGAGGCCCAAACTATCTTTATAGGAAAGGATAGGAAGGAGTTCTGTCTGCAGCCGTAAAAACCCTAATAAATCTCAGCATGCCTGACATGGAAAAACCCTGAGACCACACGGCCTCTCCCCTACTATATCAGTACTCTGTTGTTACTGGCATCCAAAAAACACTAATATAGATGAGGGACTGAATTTAATACCAAGCATGACAAAACACAATACATTACAGAATCATGGAGCTAAATACAGACACTCCCAGCAGGGAATGATTCAATTCCACCAGGATCTCCACACAGGCAAAATAGGAATCAAGCAATAGTATCAAAACAGAAAAAAATAACAAGAAAGTGGAAACAATAAGCAGAGGTACAAAGACAAACATATCTTGAGAGGAGTTCTAGTAGAGATCAGGGCTGGTTTCAGAACGTCCTTAACACACAGGAAATCAATTGAGCACCGACAAGTAACAGGAGAAAATTACTCAGTTATATAGTCCCAATCTGAAAGGCCTGATTGCCAGTCCTCCACAGGTGTGTGGCTCTCATTCCACAAGTCAACTGCACCACCAGCACTGACCACAAGAGGGAGCCCCAAACTGGAAAATGTATTCACAACACCTGGCATCCTAGACTCTTTCCTCCAGAAGAAATAGAATATTTGCACTTGCTCTGTAAGTCCCTTTTATCTGAACTACAGCCAATTAGCATACTTGTTCCCTAAAACCTAAACAAGTAACTGGATCAAAGAATCGGTACCTTTTTTTTAATAATCCTGGCTTTTGTAACCCCTTAACAACTTTTGATGTACATGTACGTCAAATGGCATGTCCCTGTCTTTCATGTGGGCTTGTACAGCAAGCCTGCATCTTTCCCCATACATGACAGCTGATTTGATCACTGGATTAAAGTATGATTTCTTTGTCGCTCCATTGGGAGACCCAGACAATTGGGTGTATAGCTTCTGCCTCCGGAGGCCACACAAAGTATTACACTTTAAAAAGTGTAACCCCTCCCCTCTGCCTATACACCCTCCCGTGCATCACGGGCTCCTCAGTTTTATGCTTTGTGTGGAAGGAGGCACACATCCACTCATGCATTCTCACATTAGTTATATCGGTTGGAAGAAAAGTGGGCCCCCACGGGGCCCCCGACATGTTCCCTTCTCACCCCACTACGTCGGCGGTGTTGTTAAGGTTGAGGTACCCATTGCGGGTACAAAGGCCGGAGCCTCATGCCGTCTCCTTCACCATCCCTTAGCGGCTCTGGGAGAAGTGGGATCCTGAGCGGTCATCCATTTACTGGGACCGTGCTCCCTCCGGCAGACCCTGTGGGAATCTGCCGGACCGGAGTCTATTCAACCTCAGGGACCGGGGCCTGCATCTCAAAGGTACTCTGTGTCCCCATTGGGGACTGTGCAGGGAGCGCACCTTCTTCCCAGACGCTGCGGCAGCTGCTGAATTGAGAAGGCCGGCGGACTTCCGCGCCGACCGTGCCTGCTTGTCGGGCACGGTCTCAAATTTAGTCCCCGGCTTCATCGCGGCCTAGTCGCAAAAATCCCGCCCCCGGGCCTGCCTGTCAGGGGTAAGGGCGGGACTGCCGACCTGACGTCGGATGTGAGGGCCGGACCATCCTGCATGTTTCCTCCCCCCTCACTGATCACTGTGGGGACCCCAGATTCCCGCACTTTCCTGGCTCCGCCCACGGCTCCACTCCTCCCCTGAGAGCTCCGGCAGCCATTTTTTGGCATTCTGCCGGTGGAGGATTCTCAGTGAAGAGCTCTGCAGCTCCGGGGGACCTAAGGCAGGGAATCTGGAGGACACACACACTCCGCTTTTTAGCGGTCGGTAAGCCACACCGGTCACCCGGTGCTGGTCCCCCTAGGGTGCCGGAATAGATACGTATTTATATATATTTCTTTGTCGCTCCATTGGGAGACCCAGACAATTTGGTGTATAGCTTCTGCCTCCGGAGGCCACACAAAGTATTACACTTTAAAAAGTGTAACCCCTCCCCTCTGCTATACACCCTCCCGTGCATCACGGGCTCATCAGTTTTATGCTTTGTGTTGAAGGAGGCACACATGCACACAATGCTCCACATTTTAGTCAGCAGCAGCTGCTGATTATATCGGATGGAAGAAAAGAGGGCCCCTCACAGGGCCCCCGGCATGCTCCCTTCTCACCCCACTGAGTCGGCGGTGTTGTTAAGGTTGAGGTACCCATTGCGGGTACACAGGCAGGAGCCACATGTCGTTTTCCTTCCCCATCCCTTAGGGGCTCTGGGGAAGTGGGATCCTAACCGGTCATCCAGCCACTGGGACCGGGCTCCCTCCGCAGCCCCTGGGGGAATCTGCCGGACAGGAGACTGAGTATCATCAGGGACATGGCCCTGCATCTACAGGTACTCTGTGTCCCCGTTGGGACGGTGCATGAAGCACCTTGGCCTCAGACGCAGCTGCGACTGCGGTGTGGATTTTTTGTCTGGGACTACCGCGCCGACCGTGCCTGTTTGCCGGCCGCGGTTTTTACTTTAGTCCCCGGCTTTTGCGGCCTAGTGTGTTAAACTCCCGCCCCTGAGCCTGCCAGTCAGGGAGAAAGGCGGGACGGTCGGTATGATGCAGACAGTGAGGGCTGGAGCACACTTCGCTGTCCTCCACCCCCCTCACTGATCACTATGGGCCACCAGGTTCCCGCACTTTTGCGGTTCCGCCCACGGCTCTCTCCTCCCCTCGGAACGCCGGCAGCCATTGTTATAATTCTGCCGGTGGAGGATCTCAGAATCTGCTCCACTGCTCTGGGAGAGGGGGATCCTAACCTGTCGCCATGCACTGGGACCGGGCTCCATCCGCAGCCCCTGGGGGATTCTGACGGACAGGAGACTGGACATCATCAGGGACAGAGCCCTGCATCATAAGCCCTGAGGGACGGTGCATGCAGCATCTGTGTTACAAATGCCGCAGCGGTTGCTGAGTGGTTTGTGAGACTGGGACTACCGCGCCGACCGCGCCATGTTTGCCGGCCGCGTTTTTAAATTTAGTCCCCGGCTCTTGCGGCCTAGTACCATATACTCCCGTTCTCGGGCCTGCCAGTCAGGGGTAACGACGGGATGGCCGACTGGACGTCGGCAGGGAGGGCTGGAGCATACGTTGGTATCCTCCTTCCCCCTCACTGAGCGCTGTGGGGCACCAGTTTTCAGGTGCTGACCCCCCTTGGTGCCGCAGTGTATATATATATGTTTATTTATATGGTATATGATCTCACTGTTCGGCAGCATTATTTGCTTTTGGCTGTATACCCTCACTGATTACTCTGTGGACGACATGCTGTTGTCTGCTCTTAAAGAGTAAGGGTGCCAAGGCACTGGCTTATTTTACAACCTGTACCTCTTGTGCGGCTATATTACAGGCAGGTTCCACATACCCTCATTGTGTACAATGCTTGGCCCCGAGGGCACTCACTCAGCCGGAGCCTCCGGCACTGGTGGGACCCTCGGCCAGGTGGTACCGCCGGTCTCCACTGCACAGATGACAGGGACAGAGTTTGCATGTTGGAATCAGCAAATCTCTGAGTAGCTTTCACATTCCAGGACTCAGTCTATGGACAGAGGGTCTGCTAAGATACTGAAAGCCTTGCAGTCCAGACCGAGAACACAGGGCCAGGGAGCTGTGAGTTCATCGCTCCCGGGTCCCTCTGGGTCGGTACAACAAGTGGCTCCTGGGGTAACACCCAGATCCCACGGTGAGAACTCCGTCACGGACCGCGGCCTCTGATAGGCTAAGCGGGCCCGCTGGGAACCTTCCCCGACTTCATCAGGAGTGCGTGTTTCGATCACTCTAACTCCAGAGGGGCCGTCCAGAAGCACAGAACTTTACGGACAAGCGCTTACTAAGCGCCTTATTGACACGCGTTACCCTTTTCCCCCCTGACGTTGTTAAGGGTTGGGCTCAGTGTCACAGGGTGGATTCTCCAGTCTCTAGGCTGGCGGCTAGATCCTTAGTATTAGTGGCAGATGTCCATCTCTCACGAATGCCCTGACAGGCAAATAAAGCTTATGATGAAATCCATCTATGAAGCCATAGTCCCGTCTTTTGCTCCAGCCTTCGCAGCCGTGAGGGCACTCCAAGCTATCTCAGCTTCTCTGGCTGAGATTATTGCGGTTGCACATACCTCTGCCCCGCAGGTTGTGTCCTTCACTTCTCAGGCGTAGGTTTTTTCGTTCTACGCCATGAACGCCGTTCCTGGACTCTGCGAGCTGTACAGCGGTAGCATCCACCAATTCGGTGGCAGTCTGCAGGGCCATGTGGCTACGTGAATGGAAGGCAGGCTCTGCTTCCAAGAAGTTCTTAACCGGTTTGCCATTTTCTGGCGACCGTTTGTTTGGCGAGCAATTGGATGAAGTTACTAGACAGTCCAAGGGAAAGGTCTCGTCCTTGCCCCAGTCCAAAGGTTTCGGTCAGTTCGGTCCTCAGCAAAGTTCCGTTCCTCCACGTCCAACAGGTCAGAGGAGGGCTAGAGGAACTCTTCTGCATGGCGGTCTAAGTCACAAGGCGGCTTCCTCATGACTTCGGCCTCACCAAGACCGCGTCCTCGGTCGGTGGCAGGCTCTCCCGCTTTTGCGACGCCTGGTGGCCACATGTCCAATACCGATGGGTGAGAGACATTCTGTCTCACGGTTACAGGATAGAGCTCTGCTCTCGTCCTCCGACTCGTTTCTTCAAAACATCTCCGCCCCCCGAGCGAGCCGATGCTCTTTTTCAGGCGGTGAACACTCTGAAGCCTCGATGTCACAAGGAGACTTCCTAGCATCATTTGACATCAAGGATGCTTATCTCCATGTGCCGATCGCACCCGAGCTTCAACGCTTTCTGCGTTTCGCCATCAGGGACGAACAAATTCAGTTCGTGGCACTGACATTCGGCCTGGCGACAGCCCCACGGGTCTTCACCAAGGTCATGGCAGCAGTGGTGGCGGTCCTACACTCTCAGGGCCACTCGGTGATCACTTACCTAGAGATCTTCTAGTCAAGACACCCTCCTGGGTGGCATGTCAACACAACCTGACCATTGCTCTGGAGACTCTCCAGGGGTTCGGGTGAATCATCAAATTTCCAAGGTCAAAACTGACACCGACCCAATCACTGACTTGCCTCGGGATGGAGTTTCATACTCTCTCAGCGATAGTGAAGCTTCCGCTGCATAGTCAGCGTTCACTACAGACAGGGGTGCAATCTCTCCTTCGGGCCCAGTCACCCCTTGAGGCGCCTCATGCACTTTCTAAGGAAGATGGTGGCAGCAAGGGAGGCAGTTCCCTTGCGCAGTTTCGTCTGCGTCCGATTCTATCGGACACCGCAAATGGGACAGGAGGTCGACGTCCCTAGACAAGACCGTCTCTCTTTCCCTTGCAGCAAAACCTCTCTTCAGTGGTGTCTTCTTTCCACTTCCTGGGCGAAGGAAAAATCCTTCCGGCCCCCAGCCGGGGCTGTGGTCACGACGGACGCGAGTCTGTCAGGGTGGGGAGCGGTCTTCCTCCACCACTCGGCTCAGGGAACCTGGACTCCGACAGAGTCCTCCCTTCAGATCAATGTTCTGGAGATAAGGGCAGTGGATCTAGCCCTAAAGGTGTTCCAGCGGTGGCTGGAGGGCAGGCAGATCCGAATTCAGTCGGACAACGCCACGGCGGTTGCGTACATCAACCACCAGGGCGGCACACACAGTCGTCAAGCCTTCCGAGCAGTTCGGCGGATTCGGCTGTGGGCGAAAGCCACAGACTCCACCATCTCCGCAGTTCACATCCCGGGCGTAGAAAACTGGGAAGCAGATTTTCTCAGTCGCCAGGGCATGGACGCAGGGGAATGGTCTCTTCACCCGGACGTGTTCTAGAGATCTGTTGCCGCTGGGGAACGCCGGACGTCGATCTAATGGCGTCTCGGCACAACAACAAAGTCCCGGCATTCATGGCTCGGTCCAAGGATCACAGAGCTCTGGCGGCAGACGCGCTAGTTCACGACTGGTCGCAGTTTCGACTGCCTTCTGTATTTCCTCCTCTGGCACTACTGCCCAGAGTGTTACGCAAGATCAGGTCAGACTGTCGCCGCGCCATCCTCGTCGCTCCAGACTGGCCGAGGTGATCGTGGTACCCGGATCTGTGGCACCTCACGGTGGGTCAACCGTGGACACTCCCAGACCGACCAGACTTGCTGCCTCAAGAGCCATATTTCCTTCTGAATTCTGCGGCTCTAAACCTGACTGTGTGGCCATTGAGTCCTGGCTCCTAGCGTCATCAGAGATATCTCCAGATGTCATTGCCACCATGAGACAGGCCAGGAAACCAACGTCCGCCAAGATCTATCACAGGACTTGGAGGATCTTCTTATCCTGGTGCTCTGATCAGGGTTTTACTCCCTGGCCGTTTGCCTTGCCCACTTTTCTTTCCTTCCTTCAATCCGGAATGGACAAGGGCTTGTCTCTCGGCTCTCTCAAGGGACAAGTATCGGCGCTTCCGGTCCCACCTTACAAGCGTCCGTTAACACCCTCGGATCTTAACAGGGTGCTGACGACTCTTCTGAAGCCACTTTTCGAGCCGATGCGGGATCTCTCTATCTCGCCTTTCGCAAAGGGTGGCCTTCCTAGTGGCAGTCACATCACTCAGAAGAGTGTCTCAGCTAGCAGCGTTGTCATGCAAAGCCCCCTTCCTGGTGTTTCACCAGGATAGGGTGGTTCTACGTCCGGTCCCGGACTTTCTCCCTAAGGTATCCCCGTTTCATCTCAATCAGGATATCGTCTTACCCTCTTTGGGTCCGCATCCAGTTCACCAATGTGAAAAGGATTTGCATTTATTAGATCTGGTTAGAGCACTCCGGCTCTACATTTCTCGCACGGCGCCCCTGCGCCGGTCTGATGCGCTCTTGTCCTTATCGCGGGCCAGAGTAAGGGATTTCAGGTTTTCAAGTCAACCTTGGCTCGGTGGATCAAGGAACCGATTCTTGAAGCCTACCGTTCTTTTAGGCTTCCGATTCCTGCAGGGCTGAAGGCCCATTCTTCCAGAGCCGTCGGTGTCCTGGGCATTGCGACACCAGGCTACGGCTCGGCAGGTGTGTCAGGCGGCTACCTGGTCGAGTCTGCACACTTTCACGAAACACTATCAGGTGCATGCCGATGATTCGGCAGATGCCAGCCTAGGTAGGCGACTCCTTCAGGCGGCAGTTGCCCACCTGTAAGAGGGGGCCGTTTTTCGGCTCTTTTTATCGAGGTATTCTTTTACCCACCCAGGGATTGCTTTTGGACATCCCAATTGTCTGGGTCTCCCAATGGAGCGACAAAGAAGAAGGGAATTTTGTTTACTTACCGTAAATTCCTTTTCTTCTAGCTCCTATTGGGAGACCCAGCACCCGCCCCTGTTCCCTTCGGGCTGTTGTTCTTTTGTGTACACATGTTGTTCATGTTGAATTGTTCTTTTGGTTCATGGTTTCAGTTCTCCGAACATCCTTCGGATTGAATTTACCTTAGACCAATTTATAAGTTTCCTCCTTCCTGCTTTGGCACCAAAACTGATGAGCCCGTGATGCACGGGAGGGTGTATAGCAGAGGGGAGGGGTTACACTTTTTAAAGTGTAATACTTTGTGTGGCCTCCGGAGGCAGAAGCTATACACCCAATTGTCTGGGTCTCCCAATAGGAGCTAGAAGAAAAGGAATTTACGGTAAGTAAACAAAATTCCCTTCATTTCTGTTCGGTCGGGCTGTATACCCTTTTTTTGCCCATATACCCTCAGTGATCATTCTCCTAGGAGACAACAGCATGTCGTCCACAAGGAGCAAATCTGTTAAGGCACAGGGTTTTTTTGCGGCCTGTACCTCTTGTGGGGCTATGTTACCTGCGGGTTCCACCTACCCTCACTGTGAGCAATGCTCGACCCCTGTTTTGCTTGCTCAGCTGGAGCCTCTGTCACTAGTGGGCCCCCTCGGCTCATGTAGACCCCCCTGCTTCCCCTGTCCAGGCGGCAGGGACAGAGTTCGCCTCTTTTGCTGAGAAACTCTCTGAGTCACTTTCACAATCCATGGCTCTGTCTATGGACAAATGGTCTGCCAAGCTGCTAGAAGCTTTGCAGTCCAGACCGGTCCTTACACAGGCCCCGGTCCCTGTTGGATCGTCGCCTCCAGGCCCCTCTCGGTCCACGCCGCAGCGCGCTCCCAGGTTGGGCCCTAGGTCTCACGTGGAGGACTCCTGCCCGGACCACAGTCCTAGACAGGCTAAGCGGGCTCGCTGGGAATCTTCCCCGACTTCTTCACGCTGCTCGGGTTCCCAGCTTGAGGACTCTCTGGAGGACGAGGCGGACGTCGCAGCTCAGGGCTCTGACCCTGATGTCGCCCTTAACCTTGATACACCTGAAGGGGACGCCTTAGTGAATGATCTTATCTCGTCCATCAACCAGGTGTTGGATCTTTCTCCCCCGCCTCCTACTGTAGAGGAATCGGCGTCTCAGCAGGAGAAACACCAGTTTCGGTTCCCCAAACGTACACGGAGTGCGTTTTTCGATCACTCTAACTTCAGAGACGCTGTCCAGAAGCCCAGAGCGGTTCCGGACAAGCGCTTTACTAAGCGCCTCACTGACACGCGTTACCCCTTCCCCTCTGAAGTCGTTAAGGGTTGGGCTCAATGTCCCAAGGTGGATCCTCCAGTCTCTAGATTGGCGGCTAGATCTATAGTATCAGTTGCAGATGGCTCATCGCTAAAGGATGCCACTGACAGGCAGATAGAGCTCCTGGTGAAGTCCATCTATGAGGCCACGGGCACGTCTTTTGCCCCGGCCTTTGCAGCCGTGTGGGCACGCCAAGCTATCTCAGCTTGTCTGGCTGAGATTAATGCTGTCACACGTAATTCTGCTCCGCAAGTTGCGTCTTTGACTTCTCAAGCGTCAGCTTTTTCTTCCTACGCCATGAACGCAGTCCTAGACTCTGCTAGCCGTACAGCTGTGGCATCCGCTAACTCTGTGGCAGTCCGCAGGGCCATGTGGCTGCGCGAATGGAAGGCAGACTCTGCCTCCAAGAGGTTCTTAACCGGTTTGCCGTTTTCTGGCGACCGCTTGTTTGGCGAACGATTGGATGAGATTATTAAGGAATCCAAGGGAAAGGACTCCTCCTTACCCCAGTCCAAACCTAAGAGACCTCAGCAACGGAAACCCGCTCAGGCCGACGCACTTTCTTCGTCGCTCCATTGGGAGACCCAGACGATTGGGTGTATAGCTACTGCCTCCGGAGGCCACACAAAGCATTACACTAAAAAGTGTAAGGCCCCTCCCCTTCTGGCTATACACCCCCAGTGGGATCACTGGCTCACCAGTTTTCTGCTTTGTGCGAAGGAGGTCAGACATCCACGCATAGCTCCACTGTTTAGTCAGCAGTAGCTGCTGACTATATCGGATGGAAGAAAAGAGGGCCCATATAGGGCCCCCAGCATGCTCCCTTCTCACCCCGCTGGTGGTTTGTAAGGTTGAGGTACCTATTGCTGGTACGGCGACTGGAGCCCACATGCTGTTTTCCTTCCACATCCCCCTGAGGGGCTCTGAGGAAGTGGGATCTTACCGGCCCCAAAGCCCTGAGGCCGGGCTCCATCCACAGACCCATTGAACCTGCTGGATACGGAGCTGGGTACCGTTCAGGGACATGGCCCTGCAACATTCAGGTACTCTGTGTCCCCGTACACACAGGCACAGCACACTCCAGACTTGCTGGGTGTGCTAGTGCGCCGGGGACAGTAAAGGGTTACAGTCACTGCAGCCTAGCTGAGTGACTTTATGTATGGGGAACTACCGCGCCGGACGCTCGGGAGCGGCGGCGCGGCTGGGACTTGTAGTGCGCCGGGGACTTAGCGCCGACCGCGCTTTTACGGCGGCGGCGCTTATAAATCCAGTCCCCGGCTTTTGCGGCCTAGCTCCGCTTCGTTCCCGCCCCCACCCTGTCAATCAGGGTAGGGGAGAGACGCTGTACAATCAGCAGCGCCGAGGGCTGGAGCCTTATTTACATGCTCCAGCCCTCTCACTGGACACTGTGGGACGCCGGTTTCCCGCTCTGACTTGGGGGCACGCCCACGGCCCGCCCCTACTCACACGAGCTGGAGAAGGACGCCGGCAGCCATTCCTGCAGTCCGAGCTGGGAGATCGGACTCTGGGCAACCAGGCACAGGACTAGGGCGACCACACACCCGCTTATAGGCGGGCGGTAAGCGGCACCTGAAGTGCTGACCCCACTAAATACCGCAGTTGTCCATTTGTATTTTATGCTTACACTGCATAGGTCGCTATTTTTGGCTATATGCCCTCTTAGATGGCGACACATCAGCTGCAGGAAAGCAGGGGTGCTAAGGCACAGGCTTTCTATGCTGCTTGTACTGCATGTACTGAAGTGTTCATGTGTATTTATGCTTGTATGCTATACACTGCACTGTACGGTCCCTAGTCTGGGCTATTTTCGCCTAGAATGACTAGACTACAGCAGCAGAAAAGCAGGGGTGCTGAGGCACAGGTTTTTTCTATGCTGCTTGTATTGCAGGGGTTGCAGTGTTCATTTGTACTTATGCTTGTATGATATACATTGCACTGTATGGTCGATATTCTGGGCTATATTCCCCTAGATGGCTAGTCTACAGCAGCAGAAAAGCAGGGGTGCCAAGGCACAGGCTTTCTATGCTGCTTGTATTGCATGTGCTGCAGTGTTCATTGTACTTTATGCTTGTATGCTATACATTGCATTGTACGGTCGCCATTCTTGGCTCTATGTCCTAGATGCCTAGTCGGCAGCAGCACATAAGCAACACAGGCTTTCGATGCTGTTTTTACTGCATGTGATACTGTTCCACGGCACTGAACCCCATTGTGTGCAATGCTCCCCTGGAGCACTTGGTCAGCCGGGGTCTCTACTAGACGTGGCCAAAGGAACCACCTGTCAACCCTGTCCAAGGACAGGCATGGAGTTGCAATGGGATAGAGACTTGCAGTCCGGACAGGCCATGGGCAATCTGGATCATTGCTCCCTGGCCACCCTCATTGGGAATAAAATCGGTGCTCCGGGGGGGGGGGGTCCCAGGAGGCTCTCTGTATGATGAGGCAGACGTAGCTCATCAGGACTTTGATCCTGACAACGCTCTCAATCCGGATACACCGGAGGGTGACGCCATAAGGAATGATCCTATAGCGTCCATCAATGGAATGTTGGATCTTTCTCCCTCAGCTCCCCCAGCGGAGGAGTCAGCTTCACAGCAGGAGAAGTCCCATTTCAGTAGCTCAAACGTATATTGAGTATTTTTCTGGCCACGCTGACTTCAGAGAAGCAGTCCAGGAACACCACGCTTACCAGATAAGCGTTTTCTCCAAACGTATTAAGGATACACGTTATCCTTTTCCCCCTGACGTGGTCAAGCGCGGGACCCAGGGTCCAAAGGTGGATTCTCCAATCTCCAGGCTTGCGGCTAGAGCTATAGTTGCAGTGGAGATGGGACTTCACTTAAAGATGCCAGACAGATGGACTCTGGTTGAAATCTGTCTATGAGGCTATCGGCGTGTCGGTTGCTCCGGCATTTACAGCCGTATGGGCACCCTAAGCTTTTCAGCTGTTCTTGCACAGCTGGTCTTGAGCATATGTACATTTGTGCCGCAGGGGCGTCCGTAACCTCGCAATGTCTGCATTGCGACTTACCCTATTAATGCTGTCCTGGAAGGACAGTCGAGGTTTCGGTCCTTCCCAAGCTCGGGCAGGTCCCAATTGTCCTCGTCCAAAAGAGCTGAAAAGCCTCAGAGGGGCTCAGTTTCCGGGGGCTCAATCACGCCCAAGGAAGGCAGCCGGAGGAACCGCTACCAAGGCGGTCTCCTCACGACTCTCAGCTCTCTCATCTCTCCGCATCCGCGGTTGATGGCAGACTCGCTCGCCTTTGGCGACATTTAGCTGCCACAGGTCATAGACCGGTGGGTGAGGGACATTGTGCCCACGTGCACAGGACAGAGTTCTGTTCTCGTCCTCCGACTCGATTCTTCAGAACCTCCCCACCGAGCCGATGCTCTTCTGCAGGCAGAAGGAGTGGTAATCCCTGTTCCTCTTCAGGAACGAGACACGGTTTTCCTCCAATCTGGTTGTGGTGCCAAAAAAGGATGGCTCTTTCCGTTCCGTTCTGGACCTAAAACTGCTCAACAAGCACGTGGAGGCCAGGCGGTTCCGGATGAAACCCTCCGCTCCGTCATTGCCTCAATGTCTCAAGGATATTTCCTAGCATCAATAGACATCAAAGATGCTTATCTCCACGTGCCGATTGCTACAGAGCACCAATGTTTTCTACGTTTCGTGATGGGAGACGACCATCTTCAGTTCGTAGCTCTGCCATTCGGTCTGGCGACAACCCCACGGGTGTTCACCAAGGTCATGGCGGCAGTGGTAGCAGTCTTGCACTCACAGGGACACTCTGTGATCCCTTACTTGGACGATCTACTTGTCAAGGCACCCTCTCAAGAGGCATGCCAACTCAGCCTGAATGTTGCGCTGGAGACTCTCCAGACGTTCGGGTGGATCATCGACTTCTCAAAGTCAAACCTGTCACCGACCCAATCACTAACGTATCTTGGCATGGAGTTTCATACCCTCTCAGCGCTAGTGAAGCTTCCGCTGGACAAGCAGCGGTCACTACAGACTGGGGTGCAGACTCTCCGTCAAGGTCAGTCGCACTCCTTAAGACGCCTCATGCACTTCCTCGGGAAGATGGTGGCGGCAATGGAGGCGGTTCCGTTTGCGCAGTTTCATCTGCGTCCTCTTATTGGGACATTCTCCGCCAATGGGACGGGAAGTCAACATCCCTGAACAGGAAAGTATCCTTTTCACAGAAGGACTCTCTGCAATGGTGGCTTCTTCCCACCTCATTATCACAGGGAAGATCCTTCCTACCACCGTCTTGGGCGGTAGTCACGACAGACGCGAGTCTGTCAGGGTGGGGAGCAGTTTTTCTCCACCACAGGGCTCAGGGTACGTGGACTCAGCAGGAGTCCACCCTTCAGATCCATGTTCTGGAAATCAGAGCAGTGTATCTTGCCCTACTAGCCTTCCAGCAGTGGCTGGAAGGAAAGCAGATCCGAATTCAGTCGGACAACTCCACAGCGGTGGCATACATCAATCACCAAGGAGGGACACGCAGTCGGCAAGCCTTCCAGGAAGTCCGGCGGATTCTGACGTGGGTGGAAGCCACGGCCTCCACCGTATCCGCAGTTCACATCCCCGGTGTAGAAAACTGGGAAGCAGACTTCCTCAGCCGCCAGGGCATGGACGCAGGGGAATGGTCCCTTCACCCGGACGTGTTTCAGGAAATCTGTAGCCGCTGGGGAAGGCCGGACGTCGACCTAATGGCGTCCAGGCACAACAACAAGGTCCCAACCTTCATAGCACGGTCTCGCGATCACAGAACTCTGGCGGCAGACGCCTTAGTGCAAGATTGGTCGCAGTTCCGGCTCCCTTATGTGTTTCCACCTCTGGCACTCTTGCCCAGAGTGCTACGCAAGATCAGATCCGACTGCAGCCGCATCATACTCGTCGCCCCAGACTGGCCAAGGAGGGCGTGGTATCCGGATCTGTGGCATCTCACGGTCGGCCAACCGTCGGCACTACCAGACCGACCAGACTTACTGTCCCAAGGGCCTTTTTTCCATCGGAATTCTGCGGCCCTGAACCTGACTGTGTGGCCATTGAGTCCTGGATCCTAGGGTCTTCAGGATTATCCCAAGGGGTCGTTGCCACCATGAGACAGGCTAGGAAGCCCACGTCCGCTAAGATCTACCACAGAACGTGGAGGATATTCTTATCCTGGTGCTCTGCTCAGGGAGTGTCTCCCTGGCCTTTTGCATTGCCTACCTTTCTTTCTTTCCTGCAATCTGGGTTAGAAAAAGGTTTGTCGCTCGGCTCCCTTAAAGGGCAAGTCTCGGCGCTATCCGTCTTTTTTCAAAAGCGTCTAGCACGACTTCCTAAGGTGCGCACGTTCCTGCAGGGGGTTTGTCATATTGTACCCCCGTACAAGCGGCCGTTAGATCCATGGGATCTGAACAGGGTACTAGTTGCCCTCCAGAAGCCGCCCTTCGAGCCTCTGAGGGAGGTTTCACTTTCTAGACTATCACAGAAAGTGGCTTTTCTGGTAGCGATCACATCTCCTCGGAGAGTGTCTGAGCTAGCAGCGCTGTCATCCAAGGCTCCTTTCCTGGTCTTCCACCAGGACAAGGTAGTGCTGCGCCCCATTCAGGAGTTTCTCCCGAAGGTGGTATCCTCTTTTCATCTTAATCAGGATATCTCTTTGCCTTCTTTTTGTCCTCATGCAGTTCATCGGTATGAGAAGAATTTACATTTGTTAGATCTGGTGAGAGCACTCAGAATCTACATTTCCCGCACGGCGCCCCTGCGCCGCTCCGATGCACTCTTTGCCCTTGTCGCTGGTAAGCGCAAAGGGTCGCAGGCTTCCAAAGCCACCCTGGCTCGATGGATCAAAGAACCAATTCTTGAAGCCTACCGTTCTGCTGGGCTTCCGGTTCCATCAGGGCTGAAGGCCCATTCTACCAGAGCCGTGGGTGCGTCCTGGGCATTGCGACACCAGGCTACGGCTCAACAGGTGTGCCAGGCAGCTACCTGGTCGAGTCTGCACACTTTCACCAAACATTATCAGGTGCATACCTATGCTTCGGCGGACGCCAGCCTAGGTAGAAGAGTCCTGCAGGCGGCAGTTGCCTCCCCGTAGGGGAGGGCTGTCTTCGCAGCTCTAACATAAGGTATTTCTTTACCCACCCAGGGACAGCTTTTGGACGTCCCAATCGTCTGGGTCTCCCAATGGAGCGACGAAGAAGAAGGGAATTTTGTTACTTACCGTAAATTCCTTTTCTTCTAGCTCCTATTGGGAGACCCAGCACCCGCCCTGTTGTCCTTCGGGATTTTTGGGTTTTTTCGGGTACACATGTTGTTCATGTTGAACGGTTTTTCAGTTCTCCGATGTTACTCGGAGTGAATTTGTTTAACCAAGTTATTGGCTTTCCTCCTTCTTGCTTTTGCACTAAAACTGGTGAGCCAGTGATCCCACTGGGGGTGTATAGCCAGAAGGGGAGGGGCCTTACACTTTTTAGTGTAATGCTTTGTGTGGCCTCCGGAGGCAGTAGCTATACACCCAATCGTCTGGGTCTCCCAATAGGAGCTAGAAGAAAAGGAATTTACGGTAAGTAACAAAATTCCCTTCTTTTCAGGCAGTGGACGCTCTGAAGACAGAAGGAGTTGTGATCCCCGTTCCCCTTCAGGAACGTGGTCGCGGCTTTTACTCCAACTTGTTCGTGGTGCCAAAAAAGGATGGATCATTCCGTCCCGTTCTGGACCTCAAACTACTCAACAGACATGTGAAAACCAGACGGTTTCGGATGGAATCTCTCCGCTCGGTCATCGCCTCGATGTCACAAGGAGACTTCCTAGCATCGATCAACATCAAGGATGCTTATCTCCACGTGCCGATCGCACCCGAACATCAACGCTTCTTGCGTTTCGCCATCGGGGACGAACACCTTTAGTTCGTGGCATTGCCTTTCGGCCTGGCGACAGCCCCACAGGTTTTCACCAAAGTCATGGCATCCATTGTGGCGGTCCTTCACTCTCAGGGCCACTCGGTGATTCCCTACTTAGACGATCTCCTAGTCAGGGCCCCTTCTCGGGTGGCAGGCAGGGGTGCAATCTCTTCTTCGGGGTCAGTCACACCCCTTAAGGCACCTCATGCACTTCCTGGGGAAGATGGTGGCAGCGATGGAGGCAGTGCCGTTCGCGCAATTCCATCTGCGGCTACTCCAATGGGACATTCTCCGCAAATGGGACAGGAGGTCGACTTCCCTCGACAGGAACGTCTCTCTTTCCCTTGCAACCAAGACGTCTTTTCAGTGGTGGCTCCTTCCCAATTCTCTATCGCAGGGAAAATCCTTCCTACCCCCAACCTGGGCTGTGGTCACCACGGACGCGAGCCTGTCAGGGTGGAGAGCGGTTTTTCTTCACCACAGGGCTTAGGGAACCTGGACTCCGATAGAGTCTTCCCTTCAGATCAATGTCCTGGAGATAAGGGCAGTGTATCTAGCCCTATTGGCTTTCCATCGGTGGCTGGAGGGCAGGCAGATCCGTATCCAGTCGGACAACGCCACTGCCGTCGCATACATCAACCACCAAGGCGGCACTCGCAGTTGTCAAGCCTTCCAGGAAGTCCGGCGGATTCTGCAGTGGGTGGAAGCCACAGCCTCCACCATCTCCGCAGTTCACATCCCGGGCGTAGAAAAGTGGGAAGCAGATGCAGATTTTCTCAGTCGTCAGGGCATGGATGCGGGGGAATGGTCTCTGCACCCAGAAGTGTTTCGAGAGATCTGTCGCCGCTGGGGAACGCCGGACGTCGATCTCATGGCGTCACGGCACAACAACAAAGTCCCGGCATTCATGGCTCGGTCTCAGGATCACAGAGCTCTGGCGGCGGACGCGTTAGTTCAGGATTGGTCGCAGTTTCGACTGCATTATGTGTTTCCTCCTCTGGCGATGCTGCCCAGAGTGTTACGCAAGATCAGGTCCGACTGCCGTCGCGCCATTCTCGTCGCTCCAGACTGGCCGAGGTGGTCGTGGTACCCGGATCTGTGGCATTTCACGGTGGGTCAACCGTGGGCGCTTCCAGACCGCCCAGACTTGCTGTCACAAGGCCCGTTTTTCCATCTGAATTCTGTGGCCCTCAACCTGACTGTGTGGCCATTGAGTCCTGGCTCCTAGCGTCTTCAGGGTTATCTCAGGATGTCATTGCCACCATGAGACAGGCCAGGAAGCCAACGTCCGCCAAGATCTATTACAGGTCTTGGCAAATCTTCTTATCCTGGTGCTCTGATAACGGTTTTCCTCCATGGCCGTTTGCCTTACCCACTTTTCTTTCATTCCTTCAATCCGGAATGGACAAGGGTTTGTCACTCGGCTCTCTCAAGGGCCAAGTATCGGCGCTCTCCGTATTTTTTCAAAAGCGCCTAGCCAGGCTTCCGCAGGTCCGCATGTTCCTGCAGGGAGTTTGCCACATAGTCCCACCTTACAAACGTCCGCTGGAACCCTGGGACCTTAACAGGGTGCTAACGGCTCTTCAGAAACCACCTTTCGAGCCGCTGCGGGATGTCTCTTTATCACGTCTTTTGCAGAAGGTGGCCTTTCTCGTGGCAGTTACATCACTCCGGAGAGTGTCTGAGCTTGCAGCGCTGTCATGCAAAGCCCCCTTCCTGGTGTTTCACCAGGATAAGGTGGTTCTGCGTCCGGTCCCGGATTTTCTCCCTAAGGTGGTATCTCCTTTTCATCTCAATCAAGATATCTCCTTGCCTTCATTTTGCCCTAATCCAATTCACCAATGTGAAAAGGATTTGCACTCTTTGGATCTGGTGAGAGCACTCCGACTCTACGTGTCTCGCACGGCGCCCCTGCGCCGTTCAGATGCGCTCTTTGTCCTTGTCGCTGGCCAGCGTAAGGGTTTGCAGGCTTCCAAGTCAACCTTGGCTCGGTGGATCAAGGATCCGATTCTCGAAGCCTACCATTCTTCTGGGCTTCCGCTTCCTTCAGGGCTGAAAGCCCATTCTACCAGAGCCGTGGGTGCGTCCTGGGCATTGCGGCACCGGGCTACGGCTCAGCAGGTGTGTCAGGCAGCTACGTGGTCTAGTCTGCACACTTTCACGAAACACTATCAAGTGCACACCTATGCTTCGGCAGACGCCAGTCTAGGTAGGCGAGTCCTTCAGGCGGCGGTTGCCCACCTGTAAGAGGGGGCCATTTCGGCTCTTTTTATTGAGGTATTCTTTTACCCACCCAGGGACTGCTTTTGGACGTCCCAATTGTCTGGGTCTCCCAATGGAGCGACAAAGAAGGGAATTTTGTTTACTTACCGTAAATTCCTTTTCTTTGTCGCTCCATTGGGAGACCCAGACAATTGGGTGTATAGCTACTGCCTCCGGAGGCCACACAAAGTATTACACTTAAAAGTGTAAACCCCTCCCCTCTGCTATACACCCTCCCGTGCATCACGGGCTCCTCAGTTTTTATGCTTTGTGCGAAGGAGGCACACATGCACGCATAGCTCCACATCTTAGTCAGCAGCAGCTGCTGACTATGTCGGATGGAAGAAAAGAGGGCCCATATTAGGGCCCCCAGCATGCTCCCTTCTCACCCCACTCTGGTCGGCGGTGTTGTTAAGGTTGAGGTACCCATTGCGGGTACAGAGGCGGGAGCCCTCATGCTGTTTTCCTTCCCCATCCCTTTAGGGCTCTGGGTGAAGTGGGATCCTAATCGGTCTCCAGGCACAGGGGACCGTGCTCCCTCCGCAGCCCCTGGGGAATCTGCTGGACAGGAGCCGGGTATCGTCAGGGACAAGGCCCTGCTACTGTGAGGTACTCTGTGTCCCCGTGGGGACCGCGCATGGAGCGCTGGTGCCATATACACTGCAGCACTGCTGGGTGTGTTAGTGCGCCGGGGGACCACCGCGCCGGCGCCCACGGCCCCCTCCTTCCCACAGAGCGCCGGCAGCCATTACTGTCAGCACTTCTGACGCTGGAGAGGAGAGACACCAGGGAGGCCCAGGCAGGGATTCTGGTGATCACATATATCTATACATGTATGGTCGCACTGTTGAATTTTGGCTACTCCAGGAGAAGCCTTACAGTCCTCCCGGGCACTGTTCAATCATTACCGCCCCCGGACCTGCCAGTCAGGGGGAAGGGCGGGACAGTCGGGCTGACGCCGACAGTGAGGGCCGGAGCACACTTCGCTGTCCTCCGCCCCCCTCACTATTCACGCTACGGCACTGATCCCCGCAAGGTACTCAGTGTCCCCTTAGGGACGGTGCAGAGAGCACCTTCGCCTCAGACTTGGCGACTACCGCGCCGACCGCGCCTGCTGGCCGGCTGCGGTCTGTAACTTTAGCTCCCGGCTTTTGCGGCCTAGCGCCTTAAACTCCCGCCCCTGGCCCTGCCAGTCAGGGGGAAGGGCGGGACGGTCAGTCGGAGGCTAGCAGTGACGGCTGGAGCACACTTGGCTGTCCTCCGCCCCCCTCACGTTTCACTCAGGGCACCAGATTCCCGCACTTTTGGGGTTACGCCCACGGCTCCCCCATCCACTGTACGCCGACAGCCATGTTTTCAGCAGCACATACTGCTTCAGGGTCGGTACACCAGGGGGCTTCTTCTCGATGCTGGGCCCCCTAGAGTGATGAACTGTATATGTGATGCACTGTATATATGGATATATATAATGTTTGTATGCAGTTTCACAGTTCGGCGGTACATATGTATCCTCAGTGATTACTGTGAACATTGCTCGGGCCATGTGGCTCTCGCTCAGCCGGTGTCGGGGGCACTGTTGAGCTTCGCCGGCGTTCCCTGTCCAGGCGGCAGGGACAGAGTTACAGCTTGCTGAGAAACTCTCTGGGTCATTTTCACTATCCATGTCTCAGGCTATGGACAAATGGTCGGCTAAGAGACTAGGAGTTTGCAGTCCAGCCCGGCCCCTTACACAGGCCCCGGGCACTGCGGGATCGCCCCAGGCCTCTATCGGTCTGCGACGAAGCGTGTTCCTGGGGTGGCCTCTTGTTATTACGTGGTGAACTCCAGCACGAACCGCAGTCCCAGTCAGGCTAAGCAGCCTTGCTTGGAATCTTCCCCGACTTCTTCAAGGGTCTCAGCTTGAGGACCCTCTAGAGGATGGGGTGGAGGTCGCAACCCAGGACTCTGTCCGGACGTGGCTCTCAAGGCTTCACAGATACTGTCCAGAAGCACAGAACGCCTTATAACACACGTTGTCCCTTCCCCTCTGACGTTGTTCAGGTTTGGGCTCAGTGTCATAAAGGGCCCTCCAGTCTCTTGACCGGCGGCTAGATCTGTAGTAGCAATGGCTGGCGGGCCCACGCTCAAGAATGCCACGGACAGACAGAACTCCTAATGAGATCCATCTATGAAGCCATAGGCGCGTCCGTTGCCCCAGCCTTTGCAGGGGTGGGCACTCCAGGCTATTTCAGCTGCTCTGCTCAGATCAATGCGGTCATCCTGTGCTTCGCAATTAGCGTCTTTGACATCTCAGGCGGTGGTATTTTCATCCTCCGCCGTGCACAGAGAACCTTTTCTGCATGGCGGTCCAGGTCAGAGGAGTGGTCCCCACATGTCCAAGAACGATGTAGGAGACATTCTGTCTTACGGTCACAGGATAGAGCTCAGTTCTCGTCCTCCGACTCGTTGCTTCAGAGCATCTCCGTCCCCCGAACGAGCCGATGCACGTTTCCAGGCGGTGAACACTCCGAAGGCAGGAGGAGTTGCGATCCTCGTTCCCATTCAAGAACGTAGTCGCGGCTTTTTACTCCAGCTTGTTCGTGGTACCAGATAGGACGGATCACTCCGCCCTGTTCTGGACTTCACACTGCTCAACGGACAGAGAACCTGACGGTTCCGGATGGAATCTCTCCGCTTGCCATCGCCTTTGATGGCCCAAGGAGGCTTCCTAGCATCAATCGACATCAGGGATGTTTATCTCCACGTGCCGATTGTACCAGAATATCAGCGCTTCCTACGCTTCGCCATAGGGAACGAACACTTTCTGTTCGTGGCACTAACTGCCGGCCTGGTGACAGCCCTACGGGCCTTCACCAAGGTCATGACAACGGTGGTAGCGGTCCTACTCTCTCAGGCAATCTGCTGGTCAAGGCCCCCTCTCGGGTGGCATGCCAACACAGCTTCCGCTGGACAAACAGCGTTCACTACTGACAGGGGTGCAATCGTTCCTTCGAGCCCAGTCACACCCTTTGAGGCGCCTCATGCACTTCCTAGAGAAGTTGGTGGCAGCAATGGAGGCAGCTCCGTTTGCGCAGATTCATCTGCGCACACTTTATTGGGACTTTCTCCGCAAATGGGACAGCAAATCGACGTCCCTCGACAAGAACGTTGCTCCTTCTCGGGCAGCCATGGCCTCCCTTCAGTGGTGGCTTCTTCCCACTCTTGTCGAAGGAAAAATCCTTCCTGCCCACATCCTGGGCTGTGGTCACGGCGGATGCGAGTCTGTCAGGGAGTCTTCCTCCGCCACAGGGCTCAGGGTACATGGACTCAGCAGAGTCCTCCCTCCAATTCAATGTTCTGGAGGTAAGGGCAGTGTTCTAGCCCTTAAAGCGTTCCAGCCATGGCTGGAAGGCAGGCAGATCCGAATTCAGTCGGACAACGCCACGGCGGTGGCATACATCAACCACCAAGGCGGCACAAGCAGTCGGCAAGCCTTCCAGCAAGTCCGGCGGATCCTGCTGTGGGTGGAAGCCACAGCCTCCACCATCTCCGCAGTTCACATCCCGGGCGTAGAAAACTGGGAAGCAGACTTTCTCAGTCGCCAGGACATGGACGCAGGGGAATGGTCTCTTCGACCGGACGTGTTTCAAGAGATTTGTTGCCGCTGGGGGAAGCCGGACGTTGACCTATTGGCGTCCCGGCACAACAACAAGGTCCCGGCATTCATGGCACGTTCTCAAGATCACAGAGCTCTGGCGGCAGACGCATTAGTTCAGGATTGGTCGCAGTTTCCACTGCCTCACGTATTTCTCCTCTGGCACTGCTGCCCAGAGCGTTCCGCAGGATCAGATCCGACTGCCGCCGCGCCATCCTCGTCGCTCCAGACTGGCCGAGGAGGTCGTGGTACACGGATCTGTGGCATCTCACGGTAGGCCAACCGTGGACACTACCAGACCGGCCAGCCTTGCTGTCTCAAGGGCTGTTTTTTCCATCTGAATGCTGCGGCCCTCAACCTGACTGCGTAGCCATTGAGTCCTGGATCCTAGCGTCTTCAGGGTTATCTCAAGAGGTCATTGCCACTATGAGACAAGCCAGGAAACCAACGTCCGCCAAGATCTACCACAGGACGTGGAAGATCTTCTTATCCTGGTGCTCTGATCAGAGTTTTACTCTCTGGCCATTCGCCTTGCCCACTTTCTGTCCTTCCTTCAATCCGGAATGGAAAAGGGGTTGTCTCTCGGTTCCCTCAAGGGACAAGTTTCGGCGCTTTCTGTGTTGTTTTCAAAAGCGTCTAGCCAAACTCCCTCAGGTACACACGTTCCTGCAGGGGGTTTGCCACATAGTCCCTCCTTACAAGCGTCGGCTAGAACCCTGGGATCGGAACAGGGTGATACCGGCTCTTCAGAAACCACCCTTCGAGCCAATGATTGATATTCTTTTCCACGACTTTCGCAGAAGGTGGTCTTCCTAGTGGCAGTCACGTCACTCCGCAGAGTGTCGGACATAGCAGCGCTGTCATGCAAAGCCCCCCTTCCTGGTGTTTCAACAGGACAAGGTGGTTCTGCGTCCGGTTCCGGAATTTCTCCCGAAGGTGGTATCCTCTGTTCATCTCAATCAGGATATCTTCTTACCTTCTTTTTGTTCTCATCCGGTTCACCAATGTGAAAAGGATTTGCACTTGTTAGGTCTGGTGAGAGCACTCAGACTCTAATTTCTCGTACGGCGCCCCTGCGCCGCTCGGATGCGCTCTTTGTCCTTGTCGCTGGCCAGCGTAAAGGGTCGCAAGCTCCCAAGTCAACTTGGCTCGGTGGATCAAGGAACCAATTCTTGATGCCTACCGTTCTGCTGGGCTTCCGGTTCCTTCAAGGCTGAAGGCCCATTCTGCCAGAGCCGTGGGTGCGTCCTGGGCGTTACTGCACCAGGCTACGGCTCAGCAGGTGTGTCAGGCGACTGCCTGGTCGAGTCTGCACGCCTTCACGGAGCACTATCTAGTGCATACCTACGCTCGGCAGATGCCAGCTTAGGTAGGCGAGTCCTTCAGGCGGCGGTTGTCCACCTGTAGGAAGGAGCCGTTTTACGGCTCTTTTACCGAGGTATTCTTTTACCCACCCAAGGACTGCTTTTGGACGTCCCAATTGTCTGGGTCTCCCAATGGAGCGACAAAGAAGAAGGGAATTTTGTTTACTTACCGTAAATTCCTTTTCTTCTAGCTCCAATTGGGAGACCCAGCACCCGCCCCTGTTCCCTTCGGGCTATTATTTCTTGTGTACACATGTTGTGCAGATTGAATTGTTCTTGGTCATGGTTTCAGTTCTCCGAACATCCTTCGGATTGAATTTACCTTAGACCAATTTATAAGTTTCCTCCTTCCTGCTTTTGCACCAAAACTGAGGAGCCCGTGATGCACGGGAGGGTGTATAGCAGAGGGGAGGGGTTTACACTTTTAAGTGTAATACTTTGTGTGGCCTCCGGAGGCAGTAGCTATACACCCAATTGTCTGGGTCTCCCAATTGGAGCTAGAAGAAAAGGAATTTACGGTAAGTAAACAAAATTCCCTTCTTCTTCTAGCTCCTATTGGGAGACCCAGCACCCGCTCCTGTTCCCTTCGGGCTGGTTGTTCTTTTGTGTACACATGTTGTTCATGTTGAATTGTTCTTTCTTTATCGTTCCTTATGGGAGACCCAAACCATGGGTGTATAGCTTCTGCCTCCGGAGGACACACAAAGTACTACACTCAAACGTGTAGCTCCTCCCTCCGGGCTATATACACCCCCTGGATGACAATCTACCCAGTTCAATGCTTTGTGTTTCAGGAGGATCACACACTTGCATTCTCTGATATTTTTTTTCATTTTTATTTTAATTTTAAAGATTTGGAAGAAAAGCGGGTCCAGTCTGGACTCCCGGCATGTCCCTTCACACCCCACTTTGTCGGCGGTGCTGTTAAGGTTGACTTCATAAGGCTGGAGCCTTCACATGCCGCGCTCCTTCACATCCTCTGTCGAGGCTCTGGTTTGAAGTGGGAGCTTCCACGGTCCTCTCTGCTTGCAGAAGACCGGTCTCCATCCGCAGCCCTGTCTGGTCCCTGCTGGAAGGAGCGTTTAACCCCCACTCAGGGACATGGCCCTGCGTCTCAAAAGCTAAGTATTGAGACGTTTTTCAGGGGTCCCGGGTACTTTTATTGGGGGGACAGTATGTGTTTTAGCGTTACTGTAAATTCCGGCCAGTTCTGGGGGTTTCCCCTAAGAACCGCGCCGAAGGTGCCTGCTCGTCGGCCGCATTTTAAAATCTAGGCCCCGGCTTTAGTTTGGGCCTAGTTTCGGTTTCGGCTTCTCTGCATGTTTTGCATACAGCGCCGCCCACCGCCCGACCAGCAGAGGGGAGGGCACTCCTCTCTGGGGAGATGTTCCCTCCCCTGTATCTCTCCCTGTATCTCTCTGCCCTCCGTTTTTCCCGCTCTTGGGCTTATACACGCCCCCCCTCCTTCTCCCAGTGCCATTTTCTCAGCGTTCTTACACTGGAAGGCGCTGGATGCTGCATACTGTCAGGAAGGCTGACGCTTCACAGGGTCTTTGAGCGGTGGAATCCGGAGGGCACACAGAGAGCGGGCTGGTAAGCCACAACCTTCGGTTGTGGACTTTTATTACACTCTCAGGGCATTCTACAGGAGTGTATTCTTGCTGCAGAGCTTCCACCTCAGCAGCATGTCTGTCACCCGAAGCAAGGCTGCAAACATGTACGCTATATGCACTGCATGTAAGCTCATGCTCATTCTGCCAGAGCCAAGCACATACCCACATTGTGATGCCTGTGCTAACATGTTTGTGTCTCAGCCTGGAGCCTCCTCAGGGGTCCCTCCGGCTGCTCCGACCCCGGTGGCTGAACCCCCGGCTTGAGTAGCTTCCTTTTCACAAGCTATTTCCCAGTCTTTTGCCGACTCCATGGGGCAGCTGTCCCGGACACTGCTGTCCATGCATCAGCCCCCTTCTCAGGGTGCCTCTGCGGCTCCGAGCTCTGCAGAGCCCTCAGAGCATGTCCTAGGACCCCATCCCCCTAAACGGAGACGCAGGGAACCTTCTCCTTCCTCGTCCCACGGCTCTGATTCACAAGCCGAGGTGCAGGGCGAGGAGGATTCGTTTACGGTGGGCTCAGACGCTACCTCTATGTACCCCATTGACTTGTCTGAGGGTGATGCGGATGTTAGTGACTTGATTGCGTCCATTAACTCCGTACTGAACCTCAACCCACAAGAGTCAGAGGAACAACCCTCTCTGGTAGAGGTACACCAGTTTACCTCTCCTAAGAAACCTAGGAGTATGTTTTTTAACCACTCCAGCTTTCACACCACTGTTAACAAGCCCAGGGCCTGTCCTGACAAACGTTTTCCGAAGCGTAGTTCAGATGACCGTTTTCCTTTTCCACCAGAGGTGGTTAAGGACTGGGCCCAGTCCCCAAAGGTAGACCCTCCGGTGTCCAGAATCTCAGCCCGCACAGTCGTAGCTGTGGCTGATGGCACTTCTCTTAAGGATCCCACTGACCGCCAGGTTGACCTTCTGGCCAAGTCTGTATATGAGGCGGCAGGAGCCTCGTTCTCCCCGTCTTTTGCGGCAGTGTGGGCTCTTAAGGCAGTCTCTGCCTCTCTGGCGGAGATTCATTCCCTCTCCAGGGACTCTATTCCTGAGACGGATGCCTTAACTTCTCAAGCTTCGGCTTTTGCATCCTACGCCATGTCTGCCATCCTGGAGGCTTCTCACCGCACGGCGGTGGCCTCCGCTAACTCCCTCGCGATCCGCAGGATCTTGTGGCTTTGAGAGTGGAAAGCAGACGCTTCCTCTAAGAAGTACCTTGCGAGTCTCCCTTTTGCTGGGTCCCGTCTGTTTGGGGAACAGCTGGATGACATAATTAAGGAAGCTACTGGCGGGAAGAGTACTTCCTTGCCACAAACTAAAGCCAAGAAACCTGTCCAGGGCAGGAACCAATCGAGGTTTCGTTCCTTTCGTTCCTCTAACTGGTCATCCTCTAAGCCCTCGGCCTCGTCCACTACCGCAGCCAAGGATTGTAAATCCAACTGGCGCGCAAAGCCGCGTCCTCAAAAGACCGGAGGAGCCGCTGCCACTAAGGCAGCCTCCTCGTGACTATCTGGCCGCGCCAGCAACGTCCTTGGTCGGTGGCAGGCTCTCCCACTTTGGCGACGTGTGGTTGCAACACGTCTCCGATCAGTGGGTGCGGGATATCATCTCCCACGGCTACAGGATAGAATTTTCTTCCAGCCCGCCAAACAGATTTTTTCTGTCCACCCCCCCCTGCCCCAAAGCCGCCGCCTTCTCTCAGGCCGTGGCATCCCTGCAGGCCAACGGTGTAATTGTTCCGGTTCCCGCCCGGGAACGGTTCAGCGGTTTCTACTCAAACCTCTTTCTAGTCCCCAAAAAGGACGGTTCCTTCCGACCCATCCTGGATCTCAAGCTTCTCAACAAGCATGTTCAGGTGCGGCACTTTCGCATGGAATCTCTGAGATCGGTCATTGCCTCAATGACCCAAGGAGATTTTCTGGCATCCATCGACATCAGAGATGCCTATCTGCATGTGCCTATTGCGGTTTCACACCAGCGCTGGCTACGCTTTGCGATCGGAGAGGAACATTTCCAATTCGTGGCTCTCCCCTTCGGCTTAGCCACGGCCCCTCGAGTATTCACCAAGGTCATGGCAGCAGTGGTTGCGGTCCTGCACCTCCAGGGGTTGGCAGTGATTCCTTACCTGGACGACCTTCTAGTCAAGGCCTCATCCAGTGCAGACTGCCAGCGGAGTGTCTCTCTCACTCTCGCCACGCTAGTTCAGTTCGGGTGGCTTGTCAACCTGCCCAAGTCCACTCTGACCCCGACCCAGGTGCTTTTGTACCTAGGGATGCAATTCGAGACTCTGCCGGCACTTGTCAAGTTGCCCTTAGTCAAACAGCAGTCCCTTCGTCTGGCGGTGCGCTCTCTGCTGAGGCACCGCCGTCATTCCATCAGACACCTCATGCAGGTGCTGGGTCAGATGGTGGCGTCCATGGAAGCGGTCCCCTTTGCTCAGTTCCATCTGCGTCCCCTGCAGCTGGACATTCTCCGCTGTTGGGACAAGCGGATCTCTTCCTTGCACAGGCAGGTGGCTCTGTCGTCACAGACCAGGAGCTCCCTTCAGTGGTGGCTTCGGCCCCTCTCTCTGTCTCAGGGACGCTCCTTCCTGACTCCGTCCTGGGTGATCCTCACCACGGATGCCAGCCTCTCCGGTTGGGGAGCAGTATTTCTCCATCACCGAGCACAGGGCACTTGGACTCCGTCCAAATCAGCCCTCTCGATCAATGTGCTGGAGATCAGAGCTGTGTTTCTAGCTCTCCTAGCCTTTCACCACCTGTTGGCGGGCAGGCACATTCGAGTTCAGTCGGACAACGCGACAGCGGTTGCCTACATCAATCACCAGGGCGGGACTCACAGCCGTCTGGCGATGTTGGAGGTTCAACGAATCCTCCAGTGGACGGAGGACTCCAAGTCCACCATATCTGCAGTCCACATCCCAGGCGTGGAAAACTGGGAGGCCGATTACCTCAGCCGTCAAACCGTGGACAGCGGCGAGTGGGCCCTGCATCCGTCAGTGTTCAGATCAATCTGCCGCAAGTGGGGCACTCCGGAAGTGGATCTAATGGCATCCCGGCACAACAACAAGGTTCCGGTTTACGTGGCGCGCTCCCACGATCCTCAAGCCTTCGCAGCAGACACACTGGTTCAAGATTGGTCTCAGTTCCGTCTGGCCTATGTGTTTCCCCCTCTAGCGCTCTTGCCCAGGGTTCTGCGCAAGATCAGAATGGAGGGCCGTCGAGTCATACTCATTGCTCCGGACTGGCCCAGGCGAGCTTGGTACCCAGACCTGCTCCGTCTGTCCGTAGAGGTGCCGTGGCATCTCCCGGACCGCCCAGACCTTCTCTCTCAAGGTCCGTTCTTCCGCCAGAATTCTGCGGCTCTCAGATTGACGGCGTGGCTCTTGAGTCCTGGATCCTGACGGCTCCAGGCATTCCCTCTGAGGTCATCTCCACCATGACTCAGGCTCGGAAGTCTTCCTCGGCCAAGATTTACCACAGGACTTGGAGGATTTTCCTGTCCTGGTGTCGCTCTTCCGACCATGCTCCTTGGCCGTTCTCCTTGCCGACCATCCTGTCTTTTCTACAGTCCGGTCTACAGCTAGGACTGTCCCTCAATTCCCTCAAGGGACAGGTGTAGGCTCTGTCGGTATTGTTCCAGCGGCGTATCGCCCGACTGGCTCAGGTGCGCACCTTCATGCAGGGCGCATCTCACATCATTCCTCCTTACCGGCGGCCCTTGGATCCCTGGGACCTTAATCTGGTCCTCACGGCCTTACAGAAACCCCCCTTTGAGCCTCTCAGGGAGGTTCCCTTGTTTAGACTTTCACAGAAAGTTGTTTTTCTAGTAGCCATAACTTCTCTCAGGAGAGTTTCTGATTTGGCTGCGCTCTCTTCGGAATCCCCCTTTTTGGTGTTTCACCAAGACAAGGTGGTTCTTCGTCCGTCTCCGGACTTTCTCCCTAAGGTGGTGTCTCCTTTCCACCTTAACCAGGACATTTCATTGCCTTCTCTTTGTCCGGCCCCTGTGCATCGCTTTGAAAAGGCGTTGCATACCTTGGATTTGGTGCGGGCGCTCCGAATCTGTGTCACGCACCGCCGTTTTTAGGCGGTGCACCTCACTTTTTGTGCTAACCACTGGTCAGCGCAAGGGTCTCGCTGCTTCTAAACCGACCCTAGCTCGTTGGATCAGGTCGGCTATCACCGATGCCTACCAGTGTTCTCAGGTGCCTCCCCCGCCAGGGATTAAGGCGCACTCGACCAGAGCTGTCGGTGCCTCCTGGGCTTTCAGGCACCAGGCTACGGCTCAGCAGGTTTGTCAGGCTGCCACGTGGTCCAGTCTGCACACTTTTTCGAAGCACTACCAAGTGCATGCTCATGCTTCGGCAGATGCGAGCTTGGGCAGACGCATTCTTCAGGCGGCTGTCGCCCATTTGTGAAGTTAGGTTTTGCCTACTTCTCAGTTTGGTTTATTCCCACCCATGGACTGCTTTGGAACGTCCCATGGTTTGGGTCTCCCATAAGGAACGATAAAGAAAAAGAGAATTTTGTTTACTTACCGTAAATTCTTTTTCTTATAGTTCCGACATGGGAGACCCAGCACCCTCCCTGTTGCCTGTTGGCAGTTTTTTTGTTCCGTGTGTTTCACCGGCTGTTGTTAGTAGTCAGAGTTCCGGTTATTCCGAGTTTTACTCTCTCTACTTATGGGTGGATGTCCTCCTTCAGCTTTTGCACTGAACTGGGTAGATTGTCATCCAGGGGGTGTATATAGCCCGGAGGGAGGAGCTACACATTTGAGTGTAGTACTTTGTGTGTCCTCCGGAGGCAGAAGCTATACACCCATGGTTTGGGTCTCCCATGTCGGAACTATAAGAAAAAGAATTTACGGTAAGTAAACAAAATTCTCTTTTTTGGTTCATGGTTTTCAGTTCTCCGAACATCCTTCGGATTGAATTTACCTTAGACCAATTTATAAGTTTTCTCCTTCCTGCTTTTGCACCAAACTGAGGAGCCCATGATGCACGGGAGGGTGTATAGGCAGAGGGGAGGGGTTACACTTTTTAAAGTGTAATACTTTGTGTGGCCTCCGGAGGCAGAAGCTATACACCCAATTGTCTGGGTCTCCCAATAGGAGCTAGAAGAAAAGGAATTTACGGTAAGTAAACAAAATTCCCTTCTTTTGGATGTTCAGTCCGTGCCTTTTTCTTCAGCTATTCATCTTACTTTTCTTTTTGTGTCTTTTTGATAGTTGGCTGAGGTGAAAAATGAATTACAGCCATTGATCCAAATGGTAACAGATGGAATTATCCCTAAAGGAAAGGTAATTAATGTTGCTGCGAGACTGGTGCTAACATTTTGTCAATGATTCTTACCTGTGATAGGAGATTTTAGTAAGTTCTTTGGTTGGTATGAGGGTATGAAAAGACTCTTAAAGGGGTTCTCCAAGAATGAATTACATGAGGGGCCATTTTATTACAAATCACAGTCACGTGTCCTCTGAAGAAACACTGCTACCGAAATCTGTGCCTTAACTAACAGAGGAGCTGTATAAACACTCACACCTGCTAGAGATGGGCTGTGACAGGAGAAGAAATAAATCTTCTTATCTGATTTCCCACTGAGGCTGGGCTAGCGTCCACATCTGTAATCCATGACCACCAGAGCGCAGACCTGCGAGCCGTCTTCCACTTACCTGTACCTATTTCTCTCTCGCCTTATTGGGGGACAAAGGACCATAATATTTTGTTGTTTTTTTTTGTTTTTCGCTGTGTCCCCCCAATTAAGGCTCAGAGAGATTTTACGTTGAGTACACAAAAATCTTCTTTTCTCTCTCGCCTTATTGGGGGGACACAGCAAAAAAAAAAAGCAAAAAAACTATGATCCTGTGTCCCCCAATGAAGGCTGAGATATTTTTTTTATGGTGAGTACACAAAAATCTTCTTTTTTGACTAGTAAGCCCTATGTAACGTGACTCCCACACATGACCTTAAGCGGTGCCTATGAATCCCAGATGCCAGCTGGTAGGAGGAGGTTTGCAGGACTCTGACATAGATGCTAGATGAGGTTTCTGCGACTTTCTGCTCATCTGTAATACTTTAGATTCTCAATTTTGCCCAAATTGTTCTTAAAATATGTGAACCAGTAGTAATGGGGAAAAAAATTGCATGAGGACTGCATAGTAATGAAATGGTTTCTGGTTGTTTAACAGGGCAGTGACTACTTACAGACCAAGTACCAGCTGTATTTAAAGTGAGTATCACCAGGCACTTCTGCTCCTTTTTCTTAGGACCCCACTGTTTATTTTAAGTATAATTTATTGTCTATCATGTATTTTTTTTAGTTATTGCACAAACATTAGTTACTACCTGGTCCTGAAAGCAAAAAGAATACCAATCACCGGCCACCCCGTGATCGAGAGACTGGTCGCCTACAGAAATGTGAGTCACTTTTTCGCTTTTGATCACCAGTCTTCACTATTGTTATTTCTTTCAGCTTCAATATTTCTTCTCATTATTTTAGCTGATAAATGACCTACTTGTTGTGGATGAAAGATTATCTCCAGAAATTCGCCTGCTGCTATCTAAAGATTTTCAGAAGAAACTTTCTGATGGGAAGCTTACTGTCAGTCAGCCTAAACCCTCTAAAAAACCGGCTGTCAAGGTAAATGGATGTAACTGAAGTGTGTGTGCTCACGTGTGTGTCCTGAAAGTGTTACATGGAACCTGTCACCAGATTTGGGGCCTATAAGCTGCAGCCACCACCAGTGGGTTCTTATATACAGTATTCTAACATGCTGTATATAAGAGCCCAGGCCGCTGTGTAGAACGTAAAAATCACTTTATAATACTCCCCTAAGGGGCGCTGCGGTGCAGACTGGTTGGATGGGTGTCTCCGTTCTCCGGTACCAGCGCCTCCTCTTTCGTCCATCTTTGCCCTCCTCCTTCTGAAGCCTGGGTGCATGATGCGTCCTACATCATCCACACTATCTTGCATTGAGGTCCCACGTAGGCACACTTTGATCTGCCATGAACAGGGCAGATCAAGGTATTGTAGTGCGCCTGCTTGGGACCTCAATGCCGGCTAGTGTGGATGACATAGGACGTGTCATGTAATGGAGAATCGACGAATTTCAGCTAAAGCAATTGCAGACATCATGGAGATTTCCCGTGAACGTGATTGTGTCATTATCCATGAACATTTGGACACGAGGAAGCTATCTGCAAAGTGGGTCCCCAAATGTGTGACAACAGATCAGAGAAGCAGCAAGTGAAAACTTCCCGGTCCATTTGTCAGCGTTTCCGGACTGATAAGAACTTCCTGGATCGACTGGTCACTATGTATAAGACCTGGATTTATTAGTATAACCCTGAAAACAAGGAGCAGTCAAGAGTGGAGGCACAGTGGTTCTGAACGTCCAAAGAAGTTCAGGGTGCAAAAATCAGCCACTAAGGTGATGGCATCTGTGTTCTGGGATAAGGAGGGTGTTCTGCTAGTGGACTACCTTCAAAAGGGTTCCACCATCAATGCAAGGTATTACATTGATCTTTTGGACCAATTGAAGGCAGCTCTGAAGGCCAAAATGTGCAGCAAGCTGTCCAAAGGAATCTTGTTCCTGCAAGACAACGCCTCCGCTCACACTGCACAAGCGACCACGGCAAAACTGGCAGAGCTGGGCTTCCACCTTATTCACCAGATCTAGCTCCCTCCAACCTGAAGAAACACCTCAAGGGTACCAAATTTCACACCATTTCTGATACCTTGTCTGCTACGGATGCCTGGTTTGAGGCACAACCGAAATCCTTCTGTTTTCTAGGCTTACAGAACTTGGAATACCGATGTAAGAAGTGGAGAGTATGTGCAATAAATGGAAAGTTTCATCATCCTATCTCGTTTCTTTCTGGGTAACGCCAAAGACGTATCAGCAGCCCCTCGAACATGCCAGGGGTCCTCTATAGAGACACACTTCATAGCCCCCTTCCTTAGATAATGAATGTGGGGTCACTATCAGGACACCCCTCCATTTTTATCTTTGACAAAGTGGTAATCCCATTATTGTAAATTTCTAATCCTATGCATGTGATAGGATTACCGAGACTTTAGGTCAGCACGTTACATTCCTCACCCTTCTGCTGTGATCTCCAATGTATTATTCTGTGTCCTACAGCGCCCTGTACCTGAGGCCGAGCCTGATGATGATGACGACAGTGATATGGATGAAGAGGACGCTCTGAAGTACTACAGAATGATGGAGAACAGATTGGCACAAAAGAGGAAACCTGCAGAGAAGCAGATGATGTATGTAGCATTACTGACCATGAGGTCATGTGGCTTTTCTGAAAGTTTCCAAATTTTTTCCTAACTTCTGCAACTTGTTTTTGTAGTGAGGAGGCTCCATTTGAAGAAACAGATCCCAATGCCAAGAGAGCCATCACTTACCAGGTAATGTATAAGCTCTTTGAACTAGAAGAAAACAATTGCAAAAAATAAGTTTTATAGTAATAAAAATCTTATAGATCCCATTGATTCTGGGACATTGAGCTACCATGTCATCAATGTGATCTTCTCACATGTATCTATGACGTATTGGACAATAATCTCCCTATTACAAAGCAGATCCAAGAATGTCTTTATCCTTTTCTCTCTATTATATTGGTATGTTAAGAATAAAGGAAAAGGGAAGTCCGTCTTGCCTGACGTTGGTCTTTTCTATTTTGTTCCCATTGCAGATCTCTAAGAATAAAGGGCTTACACCGAAAAGAAGGAAGATTGACCGTAACCCAAGGGTTAAGCACAGAGAGAAGTTCAGGCGAGCCAAGATCCGCAGAAAGGGCCAGGTATGTATCTGTATTCTGCTGGATTTATTAGAATCAGATGTATGAGGGCAGACTTCGTAAGAGAGCTACAAATAGGTACTAATATTTTCAGTAATTTGTCCATAGTACGGCCTTAGGCCAGTGCAGTGCCGAATCATCACACAGAATAGCATCCAATAAACCCTACTGATTTCTAATGAGGTTTGTTGGGTTACAGCAATATATCCATTGTTGTAATGAGAAGAGTGGCGCTGTTCATTCCATTAAACATCATGAAATCTGGGGCAGAGGCTGCGGCCTGCCCGTGCGCCGCCTCGTTCTGCGGCCTGCCCGTGCGCCGCCTCGTTCTGCGGCTTGCCCGTGCGCCGCCTCGTTCTGCGGCTTGCCCGTGCGCCGCCTCGTTCTGCGGCCTGCCCGTGCGCCGCCTCGCTCTGCGGCCTGCCCGAGCGCCGCCTCGCTCTGCGGCCTGCCCGAGCGCCGCCTCGCTCTGCGGCCTGCCCGAGCGCCGCCTCGCTCTGCGGCCTGCCCGATAGTACTTTCTAGCCATTTTAGATTGGGTACCCTTTGAACTGCCTCCAACTTGCCATCATCTGCGGTTCTTCTTTTGATTACCCGTGTTTGCATAACATCACAGTCAACGACGATGCACGCAAGGCCAGCAAATCAAGACTAGCTGTGGATACCAGGAGGTAACGGGTGGTTTCCAAGGCTCCTTTCTGGTGGACACAGATTACTGACATGGCTGCAGGACTTTGTCCCGGCATTTAGGAAACTAGCGTCACCCCACTGGTGACTTCATTGGTCTCCTGAATGCCTGGTATAGACAACATTGATCATTACAGATGATAGATCTGAGCAGATAACAGAGCAAGCATTGTGCATATCGCACAGGGAAGGACAGCTGGGACAGACCAACACCTGAAAAGAGCGTCATGATGACTCTTCATTTCAGGGTGGGGACTGAGGCTGCGGTCACTGCCATAATCTCTGCCTCCATGATGACAGTTTGAGTATCTTGGCATGCACTGGGATTCTGAAAGAGCGGCCATGCTTTCTTTATCGTTCCTTTGGGAGACCCAGACCTTGTTTACCTTGGGTGTTTAGCTTCTGCCTCCGGAGGACACACAAAGTACTACACTTAAAAGTGTAGCTCCTCCCTCTGAGCTTATACACCCCCTGGTGAGCCAGTCCCAGCCAGTTTATCGCTTTGTGTTCAGGAGGCATACATCCACACATGCATTCTCATATGATTTTTTCCCTTTTGGAATGAGATTGAAGAAGTGCGGGTCCACGTCTGGACCCACGGCATGTCCCTTCTCACCCCACTGTGTCGGTGGTGTTGTAAGGTTGTTTTCTAAGGCTGGAGCCTTACATGCCGTGCTTCTTCACCATCCCTCCTGGGCTCTGGCTTGAAGTGGGAGCCAGCGCGGTCTCCATGTCTGGCAGGAGACCGGTCTCCATCCGCAGCCCTTTAGGACCCTGCTGGACCGGAGCACTCATCCCCAGGGACCTGGCCCTGCGTCTCAGCAGCTAAGTACCTGAGACGTTTATATGTTGGGGGTCCCTCTACTTTATTGTATGGGGAGAGTGTGCTTACTGTATTTATTGTGGCATTTCCGGCGGGTTCTCTAGCTGTCGCCCGAGAACCGCGCCGATGGTGCCTGCGCGTCGGCCTCGCCGCTCAAATTTAGGCCCCGGCTTTGCCGGAGGCCTAGTTTCTGTTCACTGCCCTCGCATGTCACTCATGCAGAGGGACAGGCACGGCTCCTCCCGGCGGCCGTCCTGCACAGGGGAGGGACACTCCCCACTGCTGTGCGTGTCTCCTCCCCTGTAGGTCTCTATGGCCCTCCAGATCCCGCTCTCCTACAGGAACGGCCCAAGTCCCGCCCCCTCTCTTCGCTCCGGCGGCCATTTTCTCAGACCGAGTTCACTCTGCGCTGGCCTGTACTCTGCATCCCTGCTGAGGTGCTGTGCATTGGGGGTCCGGGCTTCGGGATCTGGAGGGCACACAACACCGCTTCCAGCGGTCTGGTAAGCCACAACCGGTCTCTGGTTGTGGACCTCTGTATATACTCCCTGGGGTTCATTCTCTTTGTAGAGTCCCCACTCCAGCAGCATGTCTCACACGAGGAGCAAGGCTCCAAAGCTTTATACTGAATGCGCTGCATGTAAGCTCTTGCTGCCTGAACCGAGCACCTATCCACATTGTGATGTCTGCTCTAACTTGGCGGTGCCACAGCCTGGAGTCTCACCCCCAGTGGTCTCTCAGGCTGCTCCTGCACCTGTGGCTGAACCCCCGGCCTGGGAAGAATCCTTTTCTAGGTCTATCTCCCAGTCTTTTGCTGAGTCCATGGGACTTCTGTCCAGGACTTTGAATATGCATCAGCCCCCTTCACAGGGTGCCTCTACTGCTAAGGGTCCCTTAGGATCTCTATCATCTGACCTCCGTCCACCGGAGCTCACAGAGGATTCATCATCAGGGCCCAGACCCCGTCCTCCTAAGAGGAGACGCAGGGTTTCCTCTCCTTCCTCATCCCGTGGCTCTGATTCAAGAGCTGAATCGCAGGATGAGGAGGATGCCTTTACAGGGGGCTCGGAGGCTAACTCCATGTACCCCATTGATCTTTCCGAGGGTGACTCAGATCTTAGTGACTTGATTGCTTCCATTAATTCTGTACTGGATCTCAATCCGCCAGTATCAGAGGAGCAACCCTCTCTGGCAGAAAAGCACCAGTTTACCTCGCCTAAGAGAGTAAAGAGTGTGTTCTTTAACCACTCCAGTTTTCAGGCCGCTGTGACCAAACCCAGGGCCTGTCCTGACAAACGCTTCCCAAAGCGTGGTTCTGATGACCGTTTTCCCTTCCCACCTGAGGCGGTCAAGGAGTGGGCTCATTCCCCAAAGGTGGACCCTCCAGTGTCTAGGCTCTCAGCCCGGACAGTTGTGTCGGTGGCTGATGGCACCTCCCTTTAGGATTCCACTGACCGTCAGATTGACCTTCTGACCAAATCTGTGTATGAAGCGGCGGGGGCCGCGGTTTCCCCAACTTTTGCAGCAGTGTGGGCTCTCAAAGCCATCTCTGCTTCTCTAGAGGAGATGCATTCCCTCACCAGGGAATCTATGCCCGAGATGGTTGCCTTAACTTCTCAAGCTTCAGCTTTTTCATCTTATGCCATGTCTGCCATGCTGGAGGCTTCTCACCGCACTGTGGTGGCTTCGGCTAATTCCCTCGTTATCCGCAGGATCTTGTGGCTTCGAGAGTGGAAGGCAGATGCTTCTTGTAAGAAGTACCTTGCTGGGCTCCCTTTTGCTGGATCCCGGCTGTTCGGAGAACAGCTGGATGAAATTATTAAAGAAGCTACTGGCGGGAAGAGTACTTCCATGCAACAAACCAAAACCAGGAAACCTGCCCAGGGTAGGAATCAATCGAGGTTTCGCTCCTTTCGTTCCTCCAACTGGTCGTCCTCTAAGCCCTCCGCCTCGTCCGCTAACTCAGCTAAGGACCAGAAATCCAACTGGCGCCCAAAAGCGCGTCCACAGAAGACCGCAGGAGGTGCTGCCACTAAGGCAGCCTCCTCGTGACTCTCTGTCCGCTCCGGCAACGTCCTTAGTCGGTGGCAGGCTCTCCCACTTTGGCAACGCTTGGTTTCAACACGTCTCCGATCAGTGGGTGAGAGATATCATCTCCTACGGCTACAGGATAGAATTCTCTTCCAGCCCGCCAAACAGATTTTTTCTCTCAACTTCCCCTTGCTCCAAGGCCGCCGCCTTCTCACAGGCCGTGGCAGCCTTGCAGGCCAACGGAGTAATTGTACCAGTTCCCGCCCGGGAACGGTTCAGAGGTTTCTACTCAAATCTCTTCCTAGTTCCCAAAAAGGACGGTACCTTCCGGCCTCTCCTGGATCTCAAGCTTCTCAACAAGCATGTTCAGGTGCGGCATTTTCGCATGGAGTCTCTGCGATCAGTCATTGCCTCAATGACCCAAGGGGATTTCCTGGCGTCCATCGACATCAGGAAATGTGCCAATTGCAGTTTCACACCAGCGTTGGCTGCGTTTTGCAATAGGAGAAGATCATTTCCAATTCGTGGCTCTCCCCTTCGGGTTAGCCACGGCCCCTCGGGTATTCACCAAGGTCATGGCAGCAGTGATTGCGGTTCTGCACCTCCAGGGGTTGGCAGTGATTCCTTACCTGGACGACCTTCTAGTCAAGGCTCCATCCAGCGCAGACTGTCAGCGGAGTGTCTCGCTCACTCTCGCCACTCTAGCCCAATTCGGGTGGCTTGTCAATCTTCCCAAGTCCACTCTGACTCCGACCCAGAGTCTCACGTACCTAGGGATGCAGTTCGAGACTTTGTCGGCACTAGTGAAGTTGCCCTTAAACAAACAGCTGTCACTCCAGCTGGCGGTGCGCTCTCTTCTGAGGCCCCGCCGTTATACTCTCAGGCGTCTGATGCAGGTGCTGGGTCAAATGGTTGCGTCCATGGAGGCTGTTCCCTTTGCCCACTTCCATCTGCGCCCCCTGCAGCTGGACATTCTCCGCTGTTGGGACAAGCGGCCTTCCTCCTTACACAAGTTAGTGGCTCTGTCGCCACGGACCAGGAGCTCCCTTCAGTGGTGGCTTCGGCCCCTCTCCCTGTCCCAAGGGCGCTCCTTCCTGGCCCCGTCCTGGGTGATTCTCACCATGGATGCCAGTCTATCCGGCTGGGGAGCGGTATGTCTCCACCACAGAGCGCAGGGCACTTGGACTCCGTCCGAGTCAGCCCTTTCAATCAATGTGCTGGAAACCGGAGCCGTGCTTCTAGCTCTCCTAGCATTTCACCATCTGCTGGCGGGCAGGCACATTCGAGTCCAGTCAGACAACGCGACAGCGGTTGCCTACATCAATCACCAAGGCGGGACACGCAGCCGCCTGGCAATGATGGAGGTACAACGCATTCTTCAATGGGCGGAGGACTCCAGGTCCACCATATCCGCAGTCCACATCCCAGGCGTGGACAACTGGGAGGCAGATTATCTCAGCCGTCAAAGCGTGGACGGTGGCTAGTGGTCCCTGCACCCGGCAGTGTTTCAGTCGATCTGCCGCAAATGGGGCACTCCGGACGTGGACCTAATGGCATCCCGTCACAACAGCAAGGTTCCTGTTTACGTGGCTCGCTCCCACGATCCTCAGGCCTTCGCCGCGGACGCTCTGGTTCAGGACTGGTCCCAGTTTCGTCTGTCCTACATGTTTCCCCCTCTAGCTCTCTTGCCCAGAGTCCTGCGCAAGATCAGAATGGAGGGCGGTCAAGTCATCCTCATTGCACCGGACTGGCCCAGGCAAGCTTGGTATCCGGACCTGCTCCAACTGTCCGTAGAGATGCCGTGGCGTCTCCCGGATCGTCCAGACCTACTCTCGCAAGGTCTGTTTTTCCGCCCGAATTCTGCGGCTCTCAAATTGACGGCGTGGCTCTTGAGTCCTGGATTTTGACGGCTTCTGGTATTCCTCCTGAAGTCATCTCCACTATGACTCGGGCCCGCAAGTCTTCCTCCGCTAAGATCTATCACAGGACTTGGAAAATTTTCCTGTCCTGGTGTCGCTTCAACGGCCATCCTCCTTGGCCATTCTCCTTACCGACCCTTCTGTCTTTTCTACAGTCCGGTCTGCAGCTAGGACTGTCCCTCAACAAGGGACAAGTTTCAGCTCTGTCAGTTCTGTTCCAGCAGCGTCTTGCTCGGCTGTCTCAGGTCCGCACCTTCATGCAAGGCGCGTCTCACATCATTCCGCCTTACTGGTGGCCCTTGGATCCCTGAGACCTTAACTTGGTTCTCACGGTCTTGCAGAAGTCCCCCTTTGAGCCTCTTAGGGAGGTTTCTTTGTATCGTCTTTCTCAAAAGGTGGCCTTTCTAGTTGCCATAACTTCTCTCAGGAGAGTCTCTGATTTGGCTCCGCTCTCCTCGGAGTCACCTTTTTTAGTTTTTCATCAAGACAAGGTGGTTCTCCGTCCGACTCCGGACTTTCTTCCTAAGGTGGTCTCTCCCTTCCACCTTAACCAGGACATTACCTTACCTACCTTCTGTCCGGCCCCTGTTCATCGCTTTGAAAAAGCGTTGCATACTCTAGATCTGGTGCGTGCTCTCCGGATCTATGTGTCTCGCACCGCTGCGATTAGGCCGTGCACCTCTCTTTCTTTGTCGCTCCATTGGGAGACCCAGACAATTGGGTGTATAGGCTATGCCTCCGGAGGCCACACAAAGTATTACACTAAAAGTGTAAAGCCCCTCCCCTTCTGCCTATACACCCCCCGTGCTCCCACGGGCTCCTCAGTTTTTATGCTTTGTGCGAAGGAGGCAGACATGCACACATAGCTCCACTGCTTAGTCAGCAGCAGCTGCTGACTATGTCGGATGGAAGAAAAGAGGGCCCATGACTGGGCCCCCAGCATGCTCCCTTTTCACCCCACTCTTGTCGGCGGTGTTGTTAAGGTTGAGGTATCCATTGCGGGTACGGAGGCAGGAGCCCACATGCTGTTTTCCTTCCCCATCCCCTTTAGGGCTCTGGGCGAAGTGGGATCCTATCGGTCTCCAGGCACATGAGACCGTGCTCCATCCACAGCTCCTGAGGACTCTGCTGGATAAGGAGCCGAGTATCGTCAGGGACATGGCCCTGCTACTTTGAGGTACTCTGTGTCCCCGTGGGGACCGCGCACAGAAACACTCCAGCATTGCTGGGTGTGTTAGTGCGCCGGGGACCGCGGCGCTGACCGCACTTGTGCCATCACACGCAGCGTGGCTGGGTGTGTAGTGTATTGGGGACTACCGCGCTGACCGCCGCTGCCATTGTTATACATGCGGCGCGGCTGGGACTGTTAGTGCGCCGGGGACATCCGCGCCGACCGCGCTTATACGGCGGCCGCGCTTATAACTATAGTCCCCGGCTTCTGCGGCCTAGTCTCATTCTCTTCCCGCCCCCAGGCCTGCCAGTCAGGGGAAGGGCGGGACGCTGCACAGGACGGCAGCACTGAGGGCTGGAGCATGCTTTGCATACTCCACCCCCCTCACTGTGCACAGTGGGGCACCAGATTCCCGCACTTTCCAGGGCACGCCCACGGCCCCCTCCTCTCCTCAGGACGCCGGCAGCCATTCCTATTAGCTTTTCGGACGCTGGAGAGAGAGACAGGCTCAGGGAGACCCAGGCAGGGCTTCTGGTGACCACACAACCGCTTTGAGCGGTGCGGTAAGCAGCACCTAGGTGCTGGCCCCACTTGTGCAGAGGTGTATTTATAGATTATATGATTATAGGCTATAATTTACACTGTATGGTGCACGGTTGATTTTGGCTATATACCCTCCTGCATTGCTCAGGGGAGACAACAGCATGGCGTCCACAAGAAGCAAGGGTGCCAAAACACAGGATTACTATGCTGCCTGCGCCGCATGTACGGCTATACTACCGGCAGGTTCCACTGACCCTCATTGTGTGCAACGCTCGGCCCCTGTGGCACTTATTCAGCCGGAGCCTCTGCTAAGGGTGGCCCAGGGGGAACCACCTGCTAACACTGTCCAGGTGACAGGGACGGAGTTTGCAGTTTTTACTGAAAGACTTTCTGAGACTATGGTTAAGATACTAGAAGCCTTGCAGTCCAGACCGGTATCTCAGACCATGGGCACTGTGGAATCATTGCCCCCTGGTCCCCCTCAGTTGGAACAACAATGTCCTCCAGGGGTGTCTCATAGCTCCCAGGGTGAGGTCTCTGACACGGACCGCAGCCCCAGACCACCTAAGCGGGGTCGCTGGGAAAGGCCCTCGACATCATCACATTGTTCAGGGTCTCAGAGGGAGGACTCTCTGTATGATGAAGCGGAGGTAGCAGATCAGGATTCTGATCCTGAGGCCGCTCTCAACCTTGATACGCCTGATGGGGACGCCATAGTGAATGATCTTATCGCGTCCATCAATCAAATGTTGGATATTTCCCCCGCAGCTCCTCCTGTAGAGGAGTCAGCTTCTCAGCAGGAGAAATTCCGTTTCAGGTTCCCCAAGCGTACAATGAGTATGTTTCTGGACCACTCTGACTTCAGAGAGGCAGTCCAGAAACACCGAGCTTGTCCAGATAAGCGTTTTTCCAAGCGCCTTAAGGATACACGTTATCCCTTCCCCCCTGACGTGGTCAAGGGCTGGACTCAGTGTCCCAAGGTGGATCCTCCAATCTCCAGACTGGCGGCTAGATCCATAGTTGCAGTTGAAGATGGGGCTTCACTCAAGGATGCCACTGACAGACAGATGGAGCTCTGGTTGAAATCCATCTATGAAGCTATCGGCGCGTCTTTTGCTCCAGCATTCGCCGCCGTATGGGCACTCCAAGCTATCTCAGCGGGTCAAGCGCAAATTGACGCACTCACACGTACGTCTGCGCCGCAAGTGGCGTCCATAACCTCTCAAACGTCGGCATTTGCGTCCTACGCTATTAATGCTATCCTGGACTCTGCGAGCCGTACGGCGGTTGCAGCCGACAATTCGGTGGCAATACGCAGGGCCTTGTGGCTACGGGAATGGAAGGCAGATTCGGCTTCCAAAAAGTGCTTAACCGGTTTGCCAATTTCTGGCGACCGTTTGTTTGGCGAGAGATTGGATGAAATCATCAAACAATCCAAGGGAAAGGAAACATCCTTACCCCAGGCCAAACCAAACATACCCCAACAGAGGAGGGGACAGTCGAGGTTTCGGTCCTTTCGGGGTGCGGGCAGGTCCCAATTCTCCTCGTCCAAAAGGCCTCAGAAGGATCAGAGGAACTCCGATTCATGGCGGTCTAAGGCACGCCCAAAAAAGACCGCCGGAGGTGCCGCTACCAAGGCGGCTTCCTCATGACTTACGGCCTCCTCACACCGCATCCTCGGTCGGTGGCAGGCTCTCCCGCTTTTGCGACACCTGGCTGCCACAGGTAAAAGACCGTTGGGTGAGAGACATTCTGTCTCACGGTTACAGGATAGAGTTCAGCTCTCGTCCTCCGACTCGATTCTTCAGAACATCTCCGCCGCCCGAGCGAGCCGATGCTCTTCTGCAGGCGGTGGGCACTCTGAAGGCGGAAGGAGTGGTGGTCCCTGTTCCTCTTCAGCAACAGGGTCACGGTTTTTACTCCAACCTGTTTGTGGTTCCAAAGAAGGACGGGTCTTTCCGTCCTGTCCTGGACCTAAAACTGCTCAACAAACACATAAAGACCAGGCGGTTCCGGATGGAATCCCTCCGCTCCGTCATCGCCTCAATGTCCCAAGGAGATTTCCTTGCATCGATCGATATCAAAGATGCTTATCTCCACGTACCGATTGCTCCAGAGCATCAGCGCTTCCTGCGCTTCGCCATAGGACACGAACACCTTCAGTTCGTGGCACTGCCGTTCGGCCTGGCGACAGCCCCACGGGTTTTCACCAAGGTCATGGCTACAGTAGTTGCGGTCCTCCACTCTCAGGGTCACTCGGTGATCCCTTACTTAGACGATCTGCTGGTCAAGGCACCCTCTCAAGAGGCATGCCAACACAGCCTCAACGCTACTCTGGAACTCTGGAGACTCTCCAGAGTTTCGGGTGGATCATCAATTTCCCAAAGTCAAATCTGACACCGGCCCAATCACTAACATATCTTGGCATGGAGTTTCATACTCTAGCAGCGATAGTGAAGCTTCCGCTGAACAAACAGCGTTCACTACAGACAGGGGTGCAATCCCTCCTGCAAGGCCAGTCGCACCCCCTGAGGCGCCTCATGCACTTCCTAGGGAAGATGGTAGCAGCAATGGAGGCAGTTCCTTTTGCGCAGTTTCACCTGCGTCCTCTTCAATGGGACATCCTACGCAAATGGGACAGGAAGCCGACGTCCCTCGACAGGCACGTCTCTCTCTCTCAGGCAACCAAAGCTTCCCTTCGGTGGTGGCTTCTTCCCACTTCATTATCGAAGGGGAAATCCTTCCTACCCCCATCCTGGGCGGTGGTCACGACGGACGCGAGTCTGTCAGGGTGGGGAGCAGTTTTTCTCCACCACAGGGCCCAGGGTACGTGGACTCAGCAAGAGTCCTCACTCCAGATCAATGTTCTGGAGATCAGGGCAGTTTATCTTGCCCTAAAAGCGTTCCAGCAGTGGCTGGAAGGCAAGCAGATCCGAATTCAGTCGGACAACTCCACAGCGGTGGCTTACATCAACCACCAAGGGGGAACACGCAGTCGGCAAGCCTTCCAGGAAGTCCGGCGGATTTTGAGGTGGGTGGAAGCCACGGCCTCCACCATATCCGCAGTCCACATCCCGGGCGTAGAAAACTGGGAAGCAGACTTTCTCAGCCGCCAGGGCATGGACGCAGGAGAATGGTCCCTTCACCCGGACGTGTTTCAGGAGATCTGTTGCCGCTGGGGGATGCCGGACGTCGACCTAATGGCGTCCCGGCACAACAACAAGGTCACGGCATTCATGGCACGATCTCACGATCACAGAGCTCTGGCGGCAGACGCCTTAGTTCAGGATTGGTCGCAGTTTCAACTCCCTTATGTGTTTCCTCCGTTGGCACTGTTGCCCAGAGTGTTACGCAAGATCAGGGCCGACTGCCGCCGCGCCATCCTCGTCGCCCCAGACTGGCCGAGGAGGTCGTGGTACCCGGATCTGTAGCATCTCACGGTCGGCCAACCGTGGGCACTACCAGACTGACCAGACCTACTGTCTCAAGGGCCGTTTTTCCATCTGAATTCTGCGGCCCTCAACCTGACTGTGTGGCCATTGAGTCCTGGATCTTAGCGTCTTCTGGATTATCTCAAGAGGTCATTGCCACTATGAGACAGGCTAGGAAACCAACTTCCGCCAAGATCTACCACAGGACGTGGAAAATATTCCTGTCGTGGTGCTCTGCTCAGGGTTTTTCTCCCTGGCCATTTGCCTTGCCCATTTTTCTGTCCTTTCTTCAATCCGGATTGGAAAAGGGATTGTCACTCGGCTCCCTTAAGGGACAAGTCTCGGCGCTCTGTGTTTTTTTCAGAAGCGCCTGGCCAGACTTCCGCAGGTACGCACGTTCCTGCAGGGGGTTTGTCACATCGTCCCTCCTTACAAGCGTCCGTTAGAACCCTGGGATCTGAACAGGGTGCTGATGGTTCTTCAGAAACCACCGTTCGAGCCAATGAGGGATATTCCTCTCTCACGCCTTTCGCAGAAAGTGGTTTTCCTGGTAGCAGTCTCTTCACTTCGGAGAGTGTCTGAGCTAGCAGCGTTGTCATGCAAAGCCCCTTTCCTGGTTTTTCACCAGGACAAGGTGGTTCTGCGTCCGGTTCCGGAATTTCTCCCGAAGGTGGTATCCCCCTTTCATCTCAATCAGGATATCTCCTTACCCTCTTTTTGTCCTCATCCAGTTCACCAATGTGAAAAGGATTTGCATTTGTTAGATCTGGTGAGAGCACTCAGATTCTACATTTCTCGTACGGCGCCTCTGCGCCGCTCGGATGCACTCTTTGTCCTTGTCGCTGGCCAGCGTAAAGGGACACAAGCTTCCAAATCAACCCTGGCTAGGTGGATCAAGGAACCAATTCTCGAAGCTTATCGTTCCTCGGGGCTTCCGGTTCCCTCAGGGCTGAAGGCCCATTCTACCAGGGCTGTGGGAGCGTCCTGGGCCTTGCGGCACCAGGCTACGGCTCAGCAGGTGTGTCAGGCAGCTACCTGTTCGAGCCTGCACACTTTCACGAAACACTATCAGGTCCATACCTATGCTTCGGCAGATGCCAGCCTAGGTAGGCGAGTCCTTCAGGCGGCGGTTGCACACCTGTAGGACGGAGCCGTTACGGCTCTATTATGAGGTATTATTTACCCACCCAGGGACTGCTTTTGGACGTCCCAATTGTCTGGGTCTCCCAATGGAGCGACAAAGAAGAAGGGAATTTTGTTTACTTACCGTAAATTCCTTTTCTTCTAGCTCCAATTGGGAGACCCAGCACCCGCCCCTGTTTTTTTTGTGTACACATGTTGTTCATGTTGAATGGTTTCAGTTCTCCGAGATTCCTTCGGATTGAATTTACTTTAAACCAGTTTATAATTTTTTCCTCCTTCTTGCTTTTGCACCAAAACTGAGGAGCCCGTGGGAGCACGGGGGGTGTATAGGCAGAAGGGGAGGGGCTTTACACTTTTAGTGTAATACTTTGTGTGGCCTCCGGAGGCATAGCCTATACACCCAATTGTCTGGGTCTCCCAATTGGAGCTAGAAGAAAAGGAATTTACGGTAAGTAAACAAAATTCCCTTCTTTTGTGCTAACCACAGGTCGGCGCAAGGGCCTCCCTGCTTCTAAGCCGACCTTAGCCCGTTGGATTCGGTCGACCATTTCGGACGCCTACCAGAGTACTCTGGTGCCTCCCCCGCCGGGGATCAAAGCACACTCGACCAGAGCTGTCGGTGCATCTTGGGCTTTTAGGCACCAGGCTACGGCTCAACAAGTCTGTCAGGCTGCCACTTGGACTAGCCTGCATACCTTTTCGAAGCACTACCAAGTGCATGCTCATGCTTCGGCAGATGCGAGCTTGGGCAGACGCATCCTTCAGGCGGCTGTCGCCCACTTGTGAAGTTAGGCTCCGCCCACCCAGGGACAGCTTTGGAATGTCCCAAGGTCTGGGTCTCCCAAAGGAACGATAAAGAAAAAGAGAATTTCTTTGTCGCTCCATTGGGAGACCCAGACAATTGGGTGTATAGCTTCTGCCTCCGGAGGCCACACAAAGTATTAGACTTAAAAAAGTGTAACCCCTCCCCTCTGCCTATACACCCTCCCGTGGATCACGGGCTCCTCAGTTTTATGCTTTGTGTGGAAGGAGGCACACATCCACTCATGCATTCTCATATTAGTTATGTCGGTTGGAAGAAAAGAGGGCCCCCGGCATGTTCCCTTCTCACCCCACTACGTCGGCGGTGTTGTTAAGGTTGAGGTACCCATTGCGGGTACAAAGTCCGGAGCCTCATGCCGTCTCCTTCACAATCCCTTAGCGGCTCTGGGAGAAGTGGGATCCTGAGCGGTCATCCATTTACTGGGACCGGGCTCCCTCCGCAGCCCCTGTGGGAATCGTCTTTTGGCTTAACTCAGTGGTCCACCTCTGCCACCCACAAAGATGGACACACACTAGACCTTATCTTCACCCGCCTCTGTCCCCTTTCTGACTTCACAACTTCCCCCCTCCCCCTATCTGACCACCATCTTCTGACCTTTTCAGCCCTGTCCTCCTCACCTACCCCCCCTGTCCAGCACCTAGCACATCCCCGCAGAAACCTTGCACACCTCAACATGCACACCCTCGCCGACTCTATCCTCCCACTGTCCTCCATATCGTCCCTCCACGACACAGACAGCGCCACTACTTTCTACAACACCACCCTCACATCAGCTATTGATTCAGTCGCTCCCCTTGTGCATGGCAGAGTGAGACGAATCAATAGACAACCCTGGCACAACAGCCTCACTAAAAAACTGCGGCAAAGGTCTAGGGCTGCAGAGCGGCGGTGGAAGAAAACGCACTCCCAGGAAGACTTCACCACATTCAAAAATGCAATTCACACATTTCGTTCAGTCCTCACCTCCGCTAAACACGACTACTTCAGAAACCTCATATCCTCTCTAACACACAACCCCAAACAGTTATTCAACACTTTCAACTCCCTCCTTCGCCCACCACTGCCCCCTCCAACCTCCCTCATCTCTGCAGAAGAATTTGCCACCTATTTCCAAGAAAAAATCGACCTAATAAGGCAAGTCTTCTCTGCTCAGCCACCACAACCCCTTCATGTAGCTGACCACTGCCCCTCCCCCATAAACTTCCTCCCCACCATCACCGAAGGAGAGCTTGCACGTCTGCTCTCAAAAGCGCACCTCACCACCTGCGCACTTGACCCCATGCCATCCCACCTCCTTCCCAACCTCACCACCATCCTTATTCCAGCCTTAACCCATCTCTTCAACCTATCTTTAACGACTGGAACCTTCCCCTCTGCCTTTAAACATGCAACAGTCACACCTATCCTAAAGAAACCTTCCCTCGATCCAACCTCTACTACCAGCTACCGCCCCATATCACTACTCCCACTTGCCTCAAAACTCCTGGAACAGCATGTCCATGCTGAACTTTCCTCCCACCTCTCCTCTAACGCTCTCTTTGACAACCTACAGTCCGGCTTCCGTCCACATCACTCCACCGAAACTGCCCTGACTAAAATCACAAATGACTTGCTTACTGCCAAAGCGAACAAGCACTTCTCTATACTCCTACTCCTAGACCTGTCCTCAGCCTTCGATACCGTTGACCACTCCCTCCTACTACAGATCCTCTCTTCCCTTGGTGTCAGAGACCTCGCCCTCTCTTGGATCTCTTCATACCTCTCAAATCGCACTTTTAGTGTCTCCCACTCCCACACAACCTCTTCATCCCACCATCTCTCTGTTGGCGTCCCTCAAGGCTCTGTCCTAGGACCCCTACTTTTCTCTATCTACACATTTGGCCTGGGACAACTCATAAAGTCCCATGGCTTCCAATACCACCTATATGCCGACGACACCCAGATCTACCTCTCTGGCCCAGATGCCACATCTCTGCTGTCCAAAATCCCGAAATGTCTATCTGCTATATCCTCCTTCTTCTCCTCTCGCTTCCTAAAGCTCAATGTGGCCAAAACTGAACTAATCATCTTTCCTCCGTCTCACCTACACTCTCCACCTGATCTATCTATTACAATAAATAACACCACGCTCTCGCCAGTACCCAAAGTTCGCTGCCTCGGAGTGACCTTTGACTCTGCCTTATCCTTCATACCACACATCCAATCCCTCACCACCTCCTGCCGTCTTCAACTCAAAAATATTTCCAGAATCCGCCCTTTCCTCAATTTGCAATCTACTAAAATGCTAGTGCATGCCCTCATAATCTCCCGCCTCGACTACTGTAACATCCTCCTCTGTGGCCTCCCTGCCAACACGCTTGCCCCTCTCCAGTCCATCCTTAACTCTGCTGCCCGACTTATCCACCTCTCTCCTCAATACCACCCCGCTTCTCCTCTCTGCATGTCCCTCCACTGGCTTCCAATCTTCCACCGTATCCAATTCAAACTTCTAACACTGACCTACAAAGCTGTGCATAATCTTTCCCCTCCGTACATCTCCGAACTACTCTCCCACTACACTCCAACACGTCACCTCCGGTCCTCCCAAGATCTCCTCCTCTCCTCCTCTCTCATTCGCTCCTCACACAACCGACTCCAAGACTTCTCCCGAGCATCCCCAGTCTCCTGGAACTCGCTGCCTCAACACGTCAGACTATCCCCTACTCTTGCAAACTTGAAACGGAACCTGAAAACGCACCTGTTCAGAAATGCCTACAATCTACAATGAACTCGCTGCCGCCCGACCACCGTGCGCAGCTGCCGCCCGACCACCGTGCGCAGCTGCCGCCCGACCACCGTGCGCAGCTGCCGCCCGACCACCGTGCGCAGCTGCCGCCCGACCACCGTGCGGAGCTGCCGCCCGACCACCGTGCGGAGCTGCCGCCCGACCACCGTGCGGAGCTGCCGCCCGACCACCGTGCGGAGCTGCCGCCCGACCACCGTGCGGAGCTGCCGCCTGACCTACACCCCACCTATTGTCTCCTCCCCATAATCCTATAGAATGTAAGCCCGCAAGGGTAGGGCCCTCTTCCCTCTGTACTAGTCTGTCTACTGTAACTTGTATACGTATTTTGTATGTAACCCCCTTCTCATGTACAGCACCATGGAATTAATGGTGCTCTATAAATAAATAATAATAATAATAATCTGCCGGACCGGAGTCTATTCAACCTCAGGGACCGGGCCCTCAAACTCAAAGGTACTCTGTGTCCCCATTGGGGACTGTGCAGGGAGCGCACCTTCTTCCCGGACGCTGCGGCAGCTGCTGAATTGAGAAGGCCGGCGGATTTCCGCGCCGACCGTGCCTGCTTGTCGGGCGCGGTCTCAAATTTAGTCCCCGGCTTCATCGCGGCCTAGTCTCAAAAATCCCGCCCCCGGGCCTGCCTGTCAGGGGTAAGGGCGGGACTGCCGACCTGACGTCGGATGTGAGGGCTGGAGCATCCTGCATGTTTCCTCCCCCCTCACTGATCACTGTGGGGACCCCAGATTCCCGCACTTTCCTGGCGCCGCCCACGGCTCCACTCCTCCCCTGAGAGCTCCGGCAGCCATTTTTTGGCATTCTGCCGGTGGAGGATTCTCAGGGAACAGCTCTGCAGCTCCGGGGGACCTAAGGCAGGGAATCTGGAGGACACACACTCCGCTTGTTAGCGGTCGGTAACCCCTAGGGTGCCGGAATAGATACGTATTTATATATATATTTCTGTTCGGTCGGGCTGTATACCCTTTTTTGCCCATATACCCTCAGTGATCATTCTCCTAGGAGACAACAGCATGTCGTCCACAAGGAGCAAAGCTGTTAAGGCACAGGGTTTTTTTGCGGCCTGTACCTCTTGTGGGGCTATGTTACCTGCGGGTTCCACCTACCCTCACTGTGAGCAATGCTCGACCCCTGTTTCGCTTGCTCAGCCGGAGCCTCGGTCACTAGTGGGCCCCTCGGCTCATGTAGACCCCCCTGCTCCCCCTGTCCAGGCGGCAGGGACAGAGTTCGCCTCTTTTGCTGAGAAACTCTGAGTCACTTTCACAATCCATGGCTCAGTCTATGGACAAATGGTCTGCCAAGCTGCTAGAAGCTTTGCAGTCCAGACCGGTCCTTACACAGGCCCCGGCCCCTGTTGGATCGTCGCCTCCAGGCCCCTCTCGGTCCGCGCCGCAGCGCGCTCCCAGGTTGGGCCCTAGGTCTCACGTGGAGGACTCCTGCCCGGACCACAGTCCTAGACAGGCTAAGCGGGCTCGCTGGGAATCTTCCCCGACTTCTTCACGCTGCTCGGGTTCCCAGCTTGAGGACTCTCTGGAGGGCGAGGCGGACGTCGCAGCTCAGGGCTCTGACCCTGACGTCGCCCTTAATCTTGATACACCTGAAGGGGACGCCTTAGTGAATGATCTTATCTCGTCCATCAACCAGGTGTTGGATCTCTCTCCCCCGCCTCCTACTGTAGAGGAGTCGGCGTCTCAGCAGGAGAAACACCAGTTTCGGTTCCCCAAACGTACACGTAGTGCGTTTTTCGATCACTCTAACTTCAGAGATGCTGTCCAGAAGGCCAGAGCGGTTCCGGACAAGCGCTTTACTAAGCGCCTCACTGACACGCGTTACCCCTTCCCCTCTGATGTCATTAAGGGTTGGGTTCAATGTCCCAAGGTGGACCCTCCAGTCTCTAGATTGGCGGCTAGATCTGTGGTATTGGTTGCAGATGGCTCATCGCTAAAGGATGCCACTGACAGGCAGATAGAGCTCCTGGTGAAGTCCATCTATGAGGCCACGGGCGCGTCTTTTGCCCCGGCCTTTGCAGCCGTGTGGGCACGCCAAGCTATCTCAGCTTGTCTGGCTGAGATTAATGCTGTCACACGTAATTCTGCTCCGCAAGTTGCGTCTTTGACTTCTCAAGCGTCAGCTTTTTCTTCCTACGCCATGAACGCAGTCCTAGACTCTGCTAGCCGTACAGCTGTGGCATCCGCTAACTCTGTGGCAGTCCGCAGGGCCATGTGGCTGCGCGAATGGAAGGCAGACTCTGCCTCCAAGAGGTTCTTAACCGGTTTGCCGTTTTCTGGCGACCGCTTGTTTGGCGAACGATTGGATGAGATTATTAAAGAATCCAAGGGAAAGGACTCCTCCTTACCCCAATCCAAACCTAAGAGACCTCAGCAGCGGAAAATACAATCGAGGTTTCGGTCCTTTCGTCCCTCCGCCAAGCCCCAATCCTCTTCGTCCAGCAGGCCGGAGAAAGGCCAGAGGAACTCCTATGCGTGGCGGTCCAAGTCACGCCCCCAAAAGGCCGCAGGAGGCACTGCCTCCAAGGCGGCCTCCTCATGACTCTCGGCCTCCCCTGACCGCATCCTCGGTCGGTGGCAGGCTCTCCCGCTTTGGCGACGCCTGGTGGCCACATGTTCAAGACCGATGGGTGAGAGACATTCTGTCTCACGGTTACAGGATAGAGTTCAGCTCTCGTCCTGCGGCTCGTTTCTTCAGAACCTCTCCGCCCCCCGCTCAGGCCGACGCACTTTTTCAGGCAGTGGACGCTCTGAAGACAGAAGGAGTTGTGATCCCCGTTCCCCTTCAGGAACGTGGCTTTTACTCCAACTTGTTCGTGGTGCCAAAAAAGGACGGATCATTCCGTCCCGTTCTGGACCTCAAACTACTCAACAGACATGTGAGAACCAGACGGTTTCAGATGGAATCTCTCCGCTCGGTCATCGCCTCGATGTCACAAGGAGACTTCCTAGCATCGATCGACATCAAGGATGCTTATCTCCACGTGCCGATCGCACCCGAACATCAACGCTTCTTGCGTTTCGCCATCGGGGACGAACACCTTTAGTTCGTGGCATTGCCTTTCGGCCTGGCGACAGCCCCACGGGTTTTCACCAAAGTCATGGCATCTGTTGTGGCGGTCCTACACCCTCAGGGCCACTCGGTGATTCCCTACTTAGACGATCTCCTAGTCAGGGCCCCTTCTCGGGTGGCGTGTCAACACAGCCTTACCGTCGCTCTGGCGACTCTCCAGCAGTTCGGGTGGATCATCAACTTCCCGAAATCCAAGTTGACACCGACCCAATCACTGACTTACCTCGGGATGGAGTTTCATACACAGTCAGCGGTAGTCAAGCTACCGCGGGACAAACAGCTTTCTCTGCAGGCAGGGGTGCAATCACTTCTTCGGAGTCAGTCACACCCCTTAAGGCGCCTCATGCACTTCCTGGGGAAGATGGTGGCAGCGATGGAGGCAGAGCCGTTCGCGCAATTCCATCTGCGGCCACTCCAATGGGACATTCTCCGCAAATGGGACAGGAGGTCGGCTTCCCTCGACAGGAACGTCTCTCTTTCCCTTGCAACCAAGACGTCACTTCAGTGGTGGCTCCTTCCCAATTCTCTATTGCAGGGAAAATCCTTCCTACCCCCAACCTGGGCTGTGGCACACCACGGACGCGAGCCTGTCAGGGTGGGGAGCGATTTTTCTCCACCACAGGGCTCAGGGAATCTGGACTCGATAGTCTTCCCTTCAGATCAATGTTCTGGAGATAAGGGCAGTGTATCTAGCCCTATTGGCTTTCCATCGGTGGCTGGAGGGCAGGCAGATCCGTATCCAGTCGGACAACGCCACTGCCGTCGCATACATCAACCACCAAGGCGGCACTCGCAGTCGTCAAGCCTTCCAGGAAGTCCGGCGGATTCTGCAGTGGGTGGAAGCCACAGCCTCCACCATCTCCGCAGTTCACATCCCTGGTGTAGAAAACTGGGAAGCAGATTTTCTCAGTCGTCAGGGCATGGATGCGGGGGAATGGTCTCTGCACCCAGACGTGTTTCGAGAGATCTGTCGCCGCTGGGGAACGCCGGACGTCTATCTCATGGCGTCACGGCACAACAACAAAGTCACGGCATTCATGGCACGGTCTCAGGATCACAGAGCTCTGGCGGCGGACGCGTTAGTTCAGGATTGGTCGCAGTTTCGACTGCCTTATGTGTTTCCTCCTCTGGCGATGCTGCCCAGAGTGTTACGCAAGATCAGGTCCGACTGCCGTCGCGCCATTCTCGTCGCTCCAGACTGGCCGAGGTGGTCGTGGTACCCGGATCTGTGGCATCTCACGGTGGGTCAACCGTGGGCGCTTCCAGACCGCCCAGACTTGCTGTCACAAGGCCCGTTTTTCCATCTGAATTCTGTGGCCCTCAACCTGACTGTGTGGCCATTGAGTCCTGGCTCCTAGCGTCTTCAGGGTTATCTCAGGATGTCATTGCCACCATGAGACAGGCCAGGAAGCCAACGTCCGCCAAGATCTATTACAGGTCTTGGCAAATCTTCTTATCCTGGTGCTCTGATAACGGTTTTCCTCCATGGCCGTTTGCCTTACCCACTTTTCTTTCATTCCTTCAATCCGGAATGGACAAGGGTTTGTCACTCGGCTCTCTCAAGGGCCAAGTATCGGCGCTCTCCGTATTTTTTCAAAAGCGCCTAGCCAGGCTTCTGCAGGTCCGCACGTTCCTGCAGGGAGTTTGCCACATAGTCCCACCTTACAAGCGTCCGCTGGAACCCTGGGATCTTAACAGGGTGCTAACGGCTCTTCAGAAACCACCTTTCGAGCCGCTGCGGGATGTCTCTTTATCACGTCTTTCGCAGAAGGTGGCCTTTCTAGTGGCAGTTACATCACTCCGGAGAGTGTCTGAGCTTGCAGCGCTGTCATGCAAAACCCCCTTCCTGGTGTTTCACCAGGATAAGGTGGTTCTGCGTCCGGTCCCGGATTTTCTCCCTAAGGTGGTATCTCCTTTTCATCTCAATTCAGGATATCTCCTTGCCTTCATTTTGCCCTAATCCAATTCACCAATGTGAAAAGGATTTGCATTCTTTGGATCTGGTGAGAGCACTCCGACTCTACGTGTCTCGCACGGCGCCCCTGCGTCGTTCAGATGTGCTCTTTGTCCTTGTCGCTGGCCAGCGTAAGGGGTCGCAGGCTTCCAAGTCAACCTTGGCTCGGTGGATCAAGGAACCGATTCTCGAAGCCTACCGTTCTTCTGGGCTTCCGCTTCCTTCAGGGCTGAAAGCCCATTCTACCAGAGCCGTGGGTGCGTCCTGGGCATTGCGGCACCGGGCTACGGCTCAGCAGGTGTATCAGGCAGCTACGTGGTCTAGTCTGCACACTTTCACGAAACACTATCAAGTGCATACCTATGCTTCGGCAGACGCCAGTCTAGGTAGGCGAGTCCTTCAGGCGGCGGTTGCCCACCTGTAAGAGGGGGCCGTTTCGGCTCTTTTATTGAGGTATTCTTTTACCCACCCAGGGACTGCTTTTGGACGTCCCAATTGTCTGGGTCTCCCAATGGAGCGACAAAGAAGAAGGGAATTTTGTTTACTTACCGTAAATTCCTTTTCTTCTAGCTCCTATTGGGAGACCCAGCACCCGCCCCTGTTCCCTTCGGGCTGGTTGTTCTTTTGTGTTCACATGTTGTTCATGTTGAATTGTTCTTTTGGTTCATGGTTTTCAGTTCTCCGAACATCCTTTGGATTGAATTTACCCTAGATCAATTTATAAGTTTTCTCCTTCCTGCTTTTGCACCAAAACTGAGGAGCCCGTGATGCACGGGAGGGTGTATAGGCAGTGTAATACTTTGTGTGGCCTCCGGAGGCAGAAGCTATACACCCAATTGTCTGGGTCTCCCAATAGGAGCTAGAAGAAAAGGAATTTACGGTAAGTAAACAAAATTCCCTTCTTTGTTTACTTACCGTAAATTCTTTTTCTTATAGTTCCGTCTTGGGAGACCCAGCACCCTCCCTGTTGCCTGTTGGCAGTTTCTTGTTCCGTGTGTTATCACCGGCTGTTGTCGTGAACAGAGTCTCCGGTTGTTCCGGCTCTTGCTCTGTTCTACTTGTGGGTGGCTATTTTCCTTCAGCTTTTGCACTAAACTGGCTGGGACTGGCTCACCAGGGGGTGTATAAGCTCAGACGGAGGAGCTACACTTTTAGGTGTAGTACTTTGTGTGTCCTCCGGAGGCAGAAGCTAAACACCCAAGGTAAACAAGGTCTGGGTCTCCCAAGACGGAACTATAAGAAGAAGAATTTACGGTAAGTAAACAAAATTCTCTTTTTTTTCATTCTATACAACATGAAAGCTATTAATCTATAGAGTAGCTGACTCCAGGACTGGTCACAGCAGAAATGGTCAATGGTTTCAAAGAAAGGCTTAGGTGTGTTTTCTTCGAACATAAAAAAAAAGACGAAAAAAATACTCATTAAATGTTTAAAATTCTAGTTCTGAATCTAGATCCAGTCACTCAACACTTGGTATCTGTAAAACTTGCTCTTTAGGGCAGACAGAGTCCTTTATTGTGGTTCCTATTGCCATGCCTCGGGTGATGGATATGGTGTTGTTAATTATTATTTTTTTTAATAATAATCATTATTACTACGCTATTTATTCCCTGGCGCTTTACAAGTGAAAGGGGTATTCATAATAGGGACAAGTACAATAATTGTGAACAATACAAGGCACAGACTGGTACAGGAGGATAGAGGACCATGCCCACGAGGGCTCACAGTCTACAGGGGATGGGTGAGGACAGAGCTGGTTGTGCAGTGGTGTACTAGTTTGAGGGTTACTGCAGGTTGTAGGCTTGTCAGAAGATGTGGGTCTTCAGGTTTCTTTTGAAGCTTTTCACGGTAGGGGAGAGTGTAATTTGCTGGTATAGAGCGTTCCAGAGTATGGGTGAGGCACGGGAGAAATCTTGTATGCGATTGTGGGAAGAGGAGATGAGAGGGGAGAAGAGAAGGAGCTCTTGTGAGGATCTGAGCTTGCGTGCCGGTAAGTACCGGGAGACTAGGTCACAGATATATGGGGGAGACTAGTTGCGGATGGCTTTGTATGTCAAGGTTAGTGTTTTGAAATGGAGCCTTTGGGCAATGGGAAGCCAGTGAAGGGATTGGCAGAGTGGCGAGGCTGGGGAATAGTGGGGGGACAGGTGGATTAATCGGGCTGCAGAGTTTAGGATTGACTGGAGGGGTGCAAAAGTGCTAGAATGGAGGCCACAGAGCTGGAGATTGCAGTAGCTGAGGCGGGAGATTTGAGGGCATGCACTAGTGTTTTTGCTGATTCTTTGCTAAGGAATGCACAAATTCGCGAGATATTTTTGAGCTGTAGACAGCAGGAGATGAAGAGGACTTGTATGTGCGGCTTGAAGGCTAGAACAGAGTTAAGGGTTACCCCAAGGCAGCGAGCACGTGGGACTGGGGAGAGTGAGCAGCCATCAACTAAACTATGTAATTCCACCAAAATTAAATATAAAGGTTGTTCTGGAATCTCTTTAAAATAACCTTAATTTTTCCAATTCTGGGATTATATATATATATATATATATATATATATATATATATATATATATATATATATATATATATATATATATATATATATATATATTTATTATTATTATTATTATTATTATTATTATTATTATTATTGTTTATTTATAGAGCACCATTGATTCCATGGTGCTGTACATGAGGGGGTTACATACAGAATACATATACAAGTTACAATAGACAGACTGGTACAGAGGGAAGAGGGAATATATATATACAGTATATACATTTTTTTTTTTTCCTCTGCTTTAACAGGTACGTGAGGTGCGCAAGGAAGAAGCCCGATATTCCGGGGAGAGCTCCGGTATCCGTGCTGGCGTTAAGAAGAGCATCAAGCTTAAATAAATTTGGAGACTGTACAGTAAATGCTTATATTTGTAACTATATACATTTTCTTTTATTTTCAAAAACTATTATTCTGATCAATTGTTTTTTCTTTCACACTTTCTGTTAAAAGATCACATAAATATTTGATTTTTTTCATAGCTGGAGTTTTCTGTTCCTCTTTATTATTCAATATTCATAAGGGACCCATCTCCAGGAGAGAGACTGTTTTCACATGATTAGAAGTCCATTACTTTAACAATGAAGGCCTTTCCCTTTTGGATGTCAAGGTACCCCTGCTGATCAGCTGGTGCTGTCGGCGGCAGCTGTAAATGTTTAGTTCTGCAGCTGCCCTGTCTTCTGATCGTGACTGGGTGCTCCACATCCACCTCTTGTTGATTTGAATAGGGCTCAGCTGTACAGTACCCACAAGAAAGTATCATCAGAAGACAAAGCTGCTCCGGAGCTGAGCATTTCCTGCTGGCACTGGGAACAGCTTATCGGTGTGGGTGCACGGTGTCTGACCTCAGCCTATCAATATTAAACTAGTGGATAACCTCTTAACTTTCATTGTAATCAATCAGAAAAAAAGCTATGCCTGTGCTGACTTCCTGATGGGCTTCTGCTTGTATGGAAGAGCCAGTCAGAAAAAGCAGAGCTGTAGTGTAAAAATTGACACCAGGATCCCAGAGACCTTCTGAGACCTGATCATCTGGAGAACTTCCCAGGTAACAGGTATCCTCTTCCAGAAACATCAAACCACACTGGGGTTTTGGATCTGTGCAGCCCCTTTTGTTTCCAGAAAGGTTTCCTGTTGGCTGATACACTCTCTCATGTACGGTGCTGTCATGGGATAGGAAAAAAACTGTGCCTGTGCAGACTTCCTCATGGGCTTCTGCTTGTATGCAAGAGCCAGTCAGAAAAAGCAGGAATAAAAGATAAAAAAACACCCTCTTTCACCACTTTATTAATCCCCAAATATCCCTCCAGGTCCGGCGTATTCCACATGATGTCCCGCGTCGCATCTAGCTCTGCTACATGAAGCTGACAGGAGCGGCCGTAGAACACCGCCAATCTGTCAGCTCCAGGCAGCAACTGAAGTGAGTCACGCTGTCAGCGGGGACGTCAGTGAGGTGGTGTGAGCGGTGATGGGTGCGGTGATGATGGGTAGCGGTAGTGCCGGGGTGTGTGTGGTGATGATGGGGTCTCTCTCTCTCTCTCTCTCGGCTTAACGCAACGTGTTATTTCTTTATCGCTTCATTGGGGGACACAGAGACCATGACCATGGGTTGTATGCTGCTGCCACTAGGAGGCGACACTAAGCAAAAAAAAAAAAAAGGTAAACTCCTCCTATGCAGTATACACCCACCAACTGGCAATCATTCCTCAGTTTAAGCTTAGTGTCCATAGGACGTGGACACACTTGGGGCTGCTCTCAGCCCCCCAGGTTTGTATTTTTAATATTTTACTTTTTTCTTTTACAGACACAGCTCGTCGGGCGACAGGGTGTAATCGCTCACCCTGCTCTCCCCCCTAGAGACCGGTCGCACAGAAGTGGGGTCCGTCCGCCACTTCCGTTGTCCTCCGTGTCTGTCTGGCAGGACCCTACCCCCCTAACACTCTCAAGACTGTTTGGGGGGCATCCGCACAGAGGGACAGGCGGATGGTCCTTGCCCCCCTCCCCCTGCACGCTCGCCTTCCACAGCCGGCCTGATCAGGGAGGGGAGACGAAAAATCATACAGGACGACCAGATACCCGTCTCCCTATATCTTTTCCAGGATCAAGGAGGATTATCAGTCGTCGGGACAGGTACCCTCCCGTTCCCCGGGCCATGGGGGGCTCCGTTTTTTTAAACAAAAAAAAAAAAAAGAGGATCCATAGGATTAAAACCCCCCCCTTACCCCGGGTCAGCTCCCCTCCAGGCAGGCAGTGCGCTCGCCCTCCCTCCACAGTCCCGGCCCCGTCCTCGGCGCTGTCCACCGGCTCCTCCTGCGGCCTCACCTCTAATTTAGCCCCCGGCTTCTCTCCGGCCTAGCTCCCGTCCGGCCCACGCCCCCTCCCGGCCAGCCTATCGCGCGAGTCCTTGCTCCCCAGCAGGCCCGCCCGCTCCAGCAGCCAGTCAGAGCAGGCCTCTCTGCGTGCCCTTTTCCAGCCATTCACTGGCGCTCTCTCTCCCAGCTGTCCCTGAGCCAATCCCTACAGGTTTTCTTCTGCTGCGCGCCGGTTTTGCGCGCTCTTTTCCGGCTCCTCCCCTGGCCCGGACACTCTCAGCAGCGCCATCACAGCCCTGCGGTTTCCCTGTGCGGCGGCAGCGATCCACGTGCAGCCACCGGCCTCATACCCCTGAAGCTCCCCGGAGCCCCCACCTCTGCTCCCTCCCAGACACAGGACGCCAGAACCTGGGTAAGCCCTGCGACTGGGAGGCAGCTCCTTCCCCAGTACCCCATGCACCTGGCATCCTCTGGTCTGTTTCCTTTTCTCTCTCTCCTCTCTCTCCCTTCTGTCCCATGTCCAGCACAAGAGTGTCCCGTTCTCAGCCACAGGCCATAGTGCTACACTTTTCCTGCACCTCTTGTTTAAAGAAGTTTCCCTCAGGGCAGTCCTCCCCCATCTGCCAAGCCTGCAGCACCCCTAGCATGACTACTACGGAGACCCCCACCGCCCGTAACGAGGACTCTGCCCCCACACCTGAGTGGGCTGCAGCTCTCTCACAGTCCGTGGACAACCTAACTAAGGTATCTCAAACCTTGGTTTCAGCCATAGAGCGTCTTCCCGCCTCCACCTCTGGAGCCCCCCCCGGTGACCCAGAGCGAGTCTGAGCCCGCAGCGCTACTAGCCCGGCAGGGCAGGACGCACAAGAGGTCTAGGAAGCGGTCCTTCTCGGGATCGTCCTCCAGCTCTCCTAACCCCTCCACGGCCTCTAGAGCGGTAGCTCTCTATCTCCTACCTCATCTGCGGCAGCCCCGGATTCGGATCAGGACCCTGATTCGGACTCCGATCTGGACTCTGAACATATCTCCAAGCTGACCAGTATGATGGACAGTCTGGTTATTGCCGTCAACCAGACCCTAGAGGTGAAGGATGTAGATCTGACTCCTACCAGTCAGTCGGTCCCTTTCAAAAGGGCCAAGAAACTGCCAAGGAGCTTTGGCAACCATAGGGAATTTGAGGACATTTTCTCCAGACAGTGGGAACATACCGACAAGCGTTTCCAGAAGCGCAAGCGGGCACAGGTCCTTTACCCCTTTGCACCGGAACTTCTCCAGAAGTGGTCAGCGTCTCCTTCAGTGGATCCTCCAATCTCCCGACTTTCATCTAGTACCACCTTACCGCTCTCTGATGGCGCCTCCCTTAAAGACCCCTCGGACAGGACCATAAAATCCCTTGCCAAGTCGGCCTTCGAAGCCTCCGGTTCCGCCATCACTCCAGCCTTTGCATCCACCTAGGTCTCCAAGGCTGTCTCCGCCTGGGCAAAGCTACTTCGGCGCGGTATCCTGGCTGAAGCTCCCGGTCCCGATCTGGCAGATCAGATCGCCCATGCCGGAAAGTATCTAGTTGCTGCATCCCTCGACTCCGCTGCTTCTGCAGCCCTGGCAGCCGGCAACATTGCTGCAATCCGCAGAGCCTTGTGGCTTAAGGCGTGGAACGCGGACTCAGCATCCAAAAAGTCTCACCAGTCTCCCCTTTTTCGGGGCCAGACTCTTCGGAGAAAAGCTGGCCAAGATCATCTCTGAGGCAACAGGGGGTAAGAGTACCTTCCTTCCCCAACGAAGGGTTCCCCGTGCCCCTCCCAAACGACTGGTTTTCCCCTTTCGTCCCTTTCGTCAATTTACTGCCAACAGCAACACCCGTCGGGAGCGGTCGCCAGCACGTCAAGAGAGACGGAAGCCCTCCTTTAAGGCAACACCCCACTGGCGTTCCTGGCGTTCCCGTGGCCAGCAGTCCAAGACCTCCAGCTCCAGATCCAACAGATTCTCCTCCGCATGACTGGGCTCCCATTCCCGGATCCTTATCCAGGGTCGGCGGTCGCCTCCGGCTGTTCAGAAGCGCGTGGCTTTCCGTGATAGACGACGCCTGGGTCCGAGACGTCATCTCTCACGGCTACAAGATAGTTTTTTTTCTTCTTCCACATTCACGCTTCGTCAAGTCCAACCCCCCCCCCAAGGATCCCTCCCTCACCAAGGGGTTCTTCGCGGCCATCCAGTCCATGCGAGATTCTGGGGTCATCACTCCCATCCCCCCTCAAGACTAATTTCGGGGTTTTTATTCAAACCTTTTCGTTGTTCCAAAGAAGAATGGCACCGTCCGCCCCATTCTCGACCTGAAGCGGCTCAACAAGCGGGTCCGTCTCCGTCACTTCCGCATAGAGTCTCTGCGCTCAGTGATTGCATCCATGGAACCCGGGGAGTTCCTTTGTTCGGTGGACATCCAGGATGCCTATCTTCACATCCCAATCTTCCCAGCTCATCAGAGATTCTTACGTTTCGTGGTTCAGGATCAACACTTTCAGTTCACAGCTCTCCCATTCGGGCTCTCAATGGCTCCCAGAGTCTTCACCAAGGTGATGGCAACCGTCATGGCTATTCTTCGGACCCGGGGAATTCTAGCCATCCCGTACCTGGACGACCTTTTAATCAAAGCTCCCTCGGCGTCGGAGTGCCGCGAAAGCCTCAGCATCACCCTGGATACTCTAGCCCATCTCGGCTGGTTGATCAACAGACCAAAGTCATCTCTGATCCCGGTACAACGCATCTCATTCCTTGGCATGATCTTCGACTCCGCACAGGCGATAGTTCTCCTGCCCGAGGACAAGCTCTCGGCGATCCTCAGGGGAATTTGGAAGCTCCAGCGTGCTCCCCGTTGCTCTCTTCGGTACTGCATGAGCATTCTCGGGAAAATGGTGGCGTCAATGGAAGCGGTGCCCTACAGTCAATTCCATACACGTCCTCTTCAGGGTCGTCTTCTATCAAGATGGGACAAATCCCTTCACTCCCTGGATCGCCCAGTCGCGCTCCCTCCACGAGTCAGAGAGTCACTGGAATGGTGGAAACGTTCTCCCCTCATCCTCCAAGGGAGATCATTTCTTCCCCTTCGATGGAAGGTCATCACGACAGACGCCAGTTTACTAGGCTGGGGAGCCACATTCCAAGACCTTAAAGTTCAGGGTCGCTGGACCGAGCCGGAAACGAACCTTCCCATAAACATTTTGGCGCTCAGGTCAGTTCACTTGGCTCTCCTACACTGGGAGACCCTGCTCCTAGGACATCCAATTCGGGTACAGTCCGACAATGCGACAACTGTGGCCTACATAAACCACCAGGGCGGAACACTCAGCCGAGCGGCAATGGAGGAGGTGTCTCAGATCCTCGACTGGGCCGAACAGAACATTCCAGCGATCTCAGCGGTCCACATTCTGGGAGTGGACAATTGGGCCGCCGACTTCCTCAGCCGAGAAGGCCTCGACGCGGGAGAGTGGTCCCTCAATCCCTGCATCTTCCAGCAGATCTGTTCCAGGTGGGGGACCCCCGACGTGGATCTCCTGGCCTCCAGGTGGAACCACAAGGTGCCTCAGTTTGTGTCCAGAGCAAGAGATCCACTGGCGCTCGCAACGGACGCCCTAGCGATCCCCTAGTCGCAGTTCTCTCTGCCGTACCTCTTTCCTCCGCTTCCGCTCATCCCCAAATTAGTCAAGAAGATCAAATCAGAAGGAGTCCTGGTGATTCTCGTGGCCCTGGATTGGCCCCGTCGTCCATGGTATGCAGAACTCGTGCATCTTCTCGCTGACGTCCCGTGGAGACTACCAGACGTCCCGGACCTTCTCACTCAGGGACCATTGCTCCACCAGAATTCACAGTCGCTCAATTTAACGGCATGGCTGTTGAAGCCGCAGTACTAACTTCCTCGGGATTCTCAGAAAGGGTCGTCCAAACAATGATTAGAGCACGGAAACCTTCCTCCTCCCACATCTACCACCGTACGTGGAAGGCCTACTTCCGCTGGTGTGAAGCTAACGAGGTCGCAGCCATGACCTTCTCCTTACCAGTTCTGTTGTCTTTCCTGCAGTCTGGTCTGGATGCGGGGTTGGCACTCAGCTCTCTCAAAGGGCAAGTGTCTGCTCTTTCCATTCTCTTCCAGAAGAGGATTGCCTCTCGCTCACAGGTTCGCATATTAATCCAGGGGGCCGCTCATTTTGTTCCCCCCGTCCAGCCTCCAGTGGAGCCCTGGGACCTCAACTTAGTTCTGTCCGTTCTTCATCATCCCCCCTTCGAACCTATTCAGGAGGTGTCTCTAACGTTCCTTTCTTGGAAGGTCTCCTTCTTAGTTGCCATCATGTCAATCAGGCGGGTATCTGAACTAGCGGCGCTTTCCTGCCGCTCTCCCTATCTCGTCTTCCACCAGGATAAGGTAGTCCTTCGGCCGGTACCGTCCTTTTTTCCCAAGGTGGTATCCTCTTTCCATCTTAACGAGGACATTGTTCTTCCCTCCTTTTGCCCGAACCCGTCTCACCCTCGTGAGATTCTTCTCCACAAGCTGGACTTTGTCAGAGCCCTGCGCCTGTACATTTCCAGGACGTCTCATTTCAGGCGGTCGGATTCTCTATTTGTGCTTCCATCCGGTCCGCGCAGAGGCCTCCCCGCTTCTAAGTCCTCCATTGCGCGATGGATCCGTTCTGCCGTACTAGAAGCCTACCGGGTAAGGGGCAGAACGCGCCCACTCAGGATTACGGCCCATTCCACCAGGGCGGTGGGAGCCTCTTGGGCGGTCCGTCACCACGCTCAAGCGTTGCAGCTTTGCAAGGCTTCGACCTGGTCTTCGCTCCACACTTTCACGAAGTTCTACAGGGTTCACACTTTCGCATCCTCTGATGCGAGCCTCGGTAGACGCGTTCTGCAGGCTGCAGTGGACCGAGGTCAGCCCTGAGTAACAATAGACCCCGTGGGACTGCTTTAGGACGTCCCATGGTCTCTGTGTCCCCCAATGAAGCGATAAAGAAAAGTAGATTTTGGGTACTCACTGTAAAATCTTTCTTGGAGCCTTCATTGGGGGACACAGCACCCGCCCTTGTGTTGGATACATGTTACTGTTGAATGTTGATTTTAATGTTCACTTCTGTAAGATTGTTCGTTCTTTCTTGTTGTCTCCTATTGCTTTCTCACTATTTGAGGAATGATTGCCAGTTGGTGGGTGTATACTGCATAGGAGGAGTTTACCTTTTTTTTGCTTAGTGTCGCCTCCTAGTGGCAGCAGCATACAACCCATGGTCATGGTCTCTGTGTCCCCCAATGAAGGCTCCAAGAAAGAGCTTTTACGGTGAGTACCCAAAATCTACTTTTTACAGGAATCCGTTGTCTTAATATCACACTATTTACAACTTATCCGTCACATGCGTCACAACGCATTGTGACGGATGCTGTTCAACGTAAGTGTGAAAGTAGCCTTAGATAGAAGTATGCAATGTGCATACTACCCACTCTCAACGCCAGCATTAGACAATCCTGACAGTCAGCAGAGTGCGTGCTGTGAGGATTCAGAAGTCTGCAGTCACATCCCCTTTCATTTCTTAATGATTTCTGGATGTGCTCCCTGAAAAAGGTGGTGTGTTTTTGTTTTTTTTTTTGTTTTTTTATCTCCCTCTCTCCTCTTCAGATGTCCTAGTTGCATCCATTGACTCTTGAATGGTTTAGTTGCGCATCACACGCTGATGGAAAATGCACGAGTTTGTGTGTAGATTTTCAGTTTCTTTGTCGCTCCTAATTGGGAGACCCAGACAATTGGGTGTATAGCTACTGCCTCCGGAGGCCACACAAAGCATTACACTTAAAAGTGTAAGGCCCCTCCCCTTCTGCCTATACACCCCCCGTGGGATCACGGGTTCCTCAGTTTTCAAGCTTTGTGCGAAGGAGGTCAGACATCCACGCATAGCTCCACTGTTTTAGTCAGCAGCAGCTGCTGACTATATGTCGGTTGGAAGAAAAGAGAGCCCATACTTGGGCCCCCAGCATGCTCCCTTCTCACCCCACTTTGTGTCGGCGGTGTTTGTTAAGGTTGAGGTACCCATTGCGGGTACAGAGGCTGGAGCCCACATGCTGCATCCTTCCCCATCCCCCTTTGGGCTCTGGGTGAAGTGGGATTTACCGGTCTCCAGGCACAGAGACCGTGCTCCGTCCACAGCCCCTGGGGAATCTGCTGGATATGGAGCGGAGTTTCGTCAGGGACAGGGCCCTGCTACGCCAAGGTACTCTGTGTCCCCGTACAGACCGCGCACACACTGCAGCATGGCTGGGTGTGTTAGTGCGCCGGGGACAATAGCGCTGCTGCGCTTGTGCCACACTTCCACAGCTTGCTAAGGGAGTTAGTGTGTGGGGAACTGCCGCGCCGGCCCCTGCTGACAGTTTTTTACTGCGACGCGGCTGGGACTTGTGGTGCGCCGGGGACTTCCGCGCTGGCCGTGCAGATTTGTCGGCCGCGCTTTTTACTAGAGTCCCCGGCTTTTGCGGCCTAGTTCCGTTTCGTTCCCGCCCCCAGGCCTGCCAGTCAGGGGAAGGGCGGGACGCTATACAGAAAGTCAGCGCCGAGGGCTGGAATCTGCTTTACATACTCCAGCCCTCACATTGAGCACAGTGGGAAGCCAGCTTCCCGCACTTTGTCTGAGGCACGCCCACGGTCCGCCCCTCTTCACAGAACGCCGGCAGCCATTCCTGATGTGCAGGCTGAGCTGGAAAGGGGAGACAAGTTCTGGGACACCCAGGCACGAGATTCTGGCGACTACATACCCGCTCTTAGCGGGCGGTAAGCGGCACCCTCCGGTGCTGACCCCACTAGTGAAAGTGTTCATTTGTATTTTTATGCATGCATGCTATACATTGCACTAAGTCGCTGGTGATTCTTGGCTATATACCCTCCTGGAGGAGAATATAGCATGTCGTCCGCAAAAAAAACAGGGGTGCCAAGGCACAGGCTTCTATGCTGCTTACACCGCTTGTGCGGCTGTTCTACAGGCAGGGTCCACTGACCCCCATTGTGTGCAGTGTTCGGTCCCTGTGCTCCCTGCTCGGCCAGGGCCTCTGCTGGAGGTGTCCCAGAGAGATCCACCTGTGAATACTGTCCAGGTGACGGGGACAGAGTTTGTAATTTTTGCGGATAGATTATCTGTGACTATGTCTCAGATTCTAGAAACTTTGCAGTCTAGACCAGTAACTCAGTCATGGGCGCTGTTGATTCATTGCTCCCTGGCCCCCCTCAGTTGGAACAGCTCCGGGGGTGTCCCACGCATCCCAGGGTGATGGCTCTGACACGGACGACAGTCCCAGACAGCCTAAGAGAGCTCGCTATGAGCGGCCCTCTACATCATCTCACTGGTCAGGCTCTCAGCAGGAGGATTCTCTGTGTGATGAGACGGAAATAGCTGATCAGGATTCTGACCCTGAGACCGCTCTAAATCTAGATACTCCTGATGGTGACGCCATAGTGAACAATCTATCGCGTCCATCAATAAAATGTTGGATATTTCTCCCCCAGCTCCTCAAGTGGAGGAGTCAGCTTCACAGCAGGAGAAATTCCATTTCAGATTTCCCAAGCGGAAATTAAGTACTTTTCTGGACCATTCTGACTTTAGAGAGTCAGTCCAGAAACTCCACGCTTATCCAGACAAGCGTTTCTCCAAACCGCTTAAGGATACACGTTATCCCTTTCCTCCTGACGTGGTCAAGAGCTGGACCCAGTGTCCCAAGGTGGATCCCCCTATCTCCAGGCTTGCGGCTAGATCCATAGTTGCAATGGAGGATGGGGCTGCACTTAAAGATGCCACTGACAGACAGATGGAGCTCTGGTTGAAATCCATCTATGAGGCTATCGGCGCGTCGTTTGCTCCTGCATTCGCAGCCGTATGGGCACTCCAAGCTATTTCAGCTGGTCTTGCACAGATTGACACGGTCACACGTACATCTGTTCCGCAGGTGGCATCCTTAACCTCTCAAATGTCTGCATTTGCGTCTTACGCGATTAATGCTGTCCTGGACTCTACGAGCCGTACGGCAGTGGTGTCTGCCTACTCCGTGGTTTTACGCAGAACCTTGGGGTTAAGGGAATGGAAAGCAGATTCTGCTTCCAAAAAATGTTTAACCAGTTTGCCATTTTCGGGTGACCGGCTGTTTGGTGAGCGCTTGGATGAAATCATTTAACAGTCCAAGGGTAAGGATTCATCCTTACCTCAGCCCAGACAAAACAAACCCCAACAGAGGAGGGGACAGTCGGGGTTTCGGTCCTTTCGAGGTTCGGGCAGGTCCCAATTCTCCTCGTCCAAAAGGACTCAAAAGGATCAGAGGAGTTCAGATTCTTGGCGGGCTCAGTCACGCCCAAAAAAGACAGCCGGAAGACCCGCTACCAAGGCGGCTTCCTCATGACTTCCGGCCTCCTCCCTCCGCATCCTCGGTCGGTGGCAGGCTCTCCCGCTTTGGCGACATTTGGCTGCCACAGGTCTGAGACCGTTGGGTGCGAGACATTCTGTCTCACGGGTACAGGATAGAGTTCAGTTCTCGTCCTCCAACTCGATTCTTCAGAACGTCTCCGCCTCCCGACCGAGCCGATGCTCTCCTACAGGCGGTATGCACTCTAAAGGCGGAAGGAGTGGTGATCCCTGTTCCTCTTCAAGAGCAAGGTCACGGTTTTTACTCCAATTTGTTTGGGGTACCAAAAGAAGGACGAGTCTTTCCGTCCCGTTCTGGACCTAAAACTTCTCAACATCCACGTGAGAACCAGACGGTTCCGGATGGAATCCCTCCGATCCGTCATCGCCGCAATGTCTCAAGGAGATTTCCTAGCATCGATAGACATCAAGGATGCTTATCTCCACGTACCGATGGCTCCAGAGCATCAGCGTTTTTCTACGCTTCGTTATAGGAGACTAACACCTTCAGTTCGTAGCCTGCCTTTTGGTCTAGCGACAGCCCCACGGGTCTTCACCAAAGTCATGGCAGCTGTAGTTGCAGTCCTACACTCTCAGGGACACTCCGTGATCCCTTACTTAGACGATCTGCTGGTCAAGGCGCCTTCTCAAGAGGCATGCCAACACAGCCTGAACGTGGCGCTGGAGACCCTCCAGGGTTTCGGGTGGATCATCAACTTTTCCAAGTCGAATCTAACCCCGACCCAGTCGATAACATATCTTGGCATGGATTTTCATACTCTCTCAGCGGTAGTGAAGCGTCAAATAGCGTTCATTGCAGACAGGGGTGCAATCTCTCCTTCAAGGTCAGTCACACCCCTTGAGACGCCTCATGCACTTCCTAGGGAAGATGGTGGCAGCAATAGAGGCAGTCCCTTTCGCGCAGTTTCATCTGCGTCCACTACAATGGGACATTCGCCGCCAATGGGACGGGAGGTCGACGTCCCTCGACAGCAACGTCTCTCTCTCTCAGGCGGCCAAGGATTCTCTTCGATGGTGGCGGCTTCCCACCTCATTGTCGAAAGGGAAATCCTTCCTACCTCCATCCTGGGCGGTAGTGACGACAGATGCGAGTCTGTCAGGGTGGGGAGCAGTCTTTCTCCACCACAGGGCTCAAGGTACGCGGACTCAGCAAGAGTCCACTCTTCAGATCAACGTTCTGGAGATCAGAGCAGTGTATCTTGCCCTACCAGCCTTCCAGCAGTGGCTGGAAGGCAAGCAGATCCGTATTCAGTCGGACAACTCCACAGCGGTGACATACATCAACCACCAAGGAGGAACTCGCAGTCGGCAAGCCTTCCAGGAAGTCCGGCGGATTCTGACGTGGGTGGAAGCCACGGCCTCCACCATATCCGCAGTTCACATCCCAGGCGTGAACAACTGGGAAGCAGGCTTCCTCAGTCGCCAGGGTATGGACGCAGGGGAATGGTCTCTCCACACGGACGTGTTTTAAGAGATCTGTCGCCGCTGGGAGATGCCGGACGTCGACCTAATGGCGTCCCGGCACAACAACAAGGTCCCAGTTTTCATGGCACGGTCTCATGATCACCGAGCTCTGGCGGCAGATGCCTTAGTTCAAGATTGGTCGCAGTTCCGGCTTCCTTATGTGTTTCCACATCTGGCTCTGTTGCCCAGAGTGCTGCGCAAGATCAGGTCCGACTGCCGCCGCGCCATCCTCGTCGCTCCAGACTGGCCAAGGAGGTCGTGGTACCCGGATCTGTGGCACCTCGCGGTAGGCCAACCGTGGGCACTACCAGACCGACCAGACTTGCGGTCTCAAGGGACGTTTTTTCCATCAGAATTCTGCGGCCCTGAACCTGACTGTATGGCCATTGAGTCCTGGATCCTAGCGGGTTCAGGATTGTCTCAAGAGGTCATTGCCACCATGAGACAGGCCAGAGAACCTACCTGCGCCAAGATATACCACAGGACGAAATATTCTTGTCTTGGTGCTCTGCTCAGGGAGTCTCTCCCTGGCTATTTAGTTTGCCTACTTTTCTTTCCTTCCTGCAATCCGGGTTGGAAAAAGGTTTGTCGCTCAGCTCCCTCAAGGGGCAAGTCTCAGCGCTATCTGTATTTTTTCAGAAGCGCCCAGCACGACTTCCTCAGGTACGCACGTTCCTGCAAGGGGTCTGTCATATCGTCCCTCCTTACAAGCGGCCGTTAGAGCCCTGGGATCGGAACAGGGTTCTAATTGTTCTTCAGAAGCCGCCTTTCGAGCCTATGAGGGATGTTTCCCTTTCTCGCCTTTCACAGAAAGTGGCTTTTCTAGTAGCGGTCACGTCTCTCCGGAGAGTGTCCGAGCTAGCAGCGCTGTCATGCAAATCTTCCTTCCTGGTGATTCACCAGGACAAGGTGGTTTTGCGCCCTATTCCGGAGTTTCTCCCTAAGGTGGTATCCCCGTTTCATCTTAATCAGGATATCTCCTTGCCTTCCTTGTGCCCTCATCCAGTTCATCAATTGAAAAGGATTTGCATTTGTTGGATCTCGTGAGAGCGCTCAGGATCTACATTTCCCGCACGGCGCCCCTGCGCCGCTCGGATGCACTTTTTGTCCTTGTCGCTGGTCAGCGCAAAGGGTCGCAAGCTTCCAAATCCACCCTAGCTCGGTGGATCAAGGAACCAATTCTTGAAGCCTACCGTTCTGCTGGGCTTCCGGTTCCCTCAGGGCTGACGGCCCATTCTACCAGAGCCGTGGGTGCGTCCTGGGCATTACGACACCAGGCTACGGCTCAGCAGGTGTGCCAGGCGGCTACCTGGTCGAGTCTGCACACTTTTACCAAACACTATCAAGTGCATACCTACGCTTCGGCGGACGCCAGCCTAGGTAGACAAGCCCTTCAGGCGGCGACGGCCCACCTGTAGGGTAGGGCTGTTTTTACGGTCCTATCACGAGGGGTTATTATACCCACCCAGGGACTGCTTTTGGACGTCCCAATTGTCTGGGTCTCCCAATTAGGAGCGACAAAGAAGAAGGGAATTTTGTTTACTTACCGTAAATTCCTTTTCTTCTAGCTCCAATTGGGAGACCCAGCACCCGCCCTGTTTGCTTAGGGATTTTTGTTTGATCGGGTACACATGTTGTTCATGTTGAATGGTTTCGGTTCTCCGATGTTTCTTCGGATTGAATTTGTTCTTAAACCAGTTATTGGCTTTCCTCCTTCTTGCTTTGGCACTAAAACTGAGGAACCCGTGATCCCACGGGGGGTGTATAGGCAGAAGGGGAGGGGCCTTACACTTTTAAGTGTAATGCTTTGTGTGGCCTCCGGAGGCAGTAGCTATACACCCAATTGTCTGGGTCTCCCAATTGGAGCTAGAAGAAAAGGAATTTACGGTAAGTAAACAAAATTCCCTTCTTTTCATCCATTCAATATGGACCACTTATACACTGTAATGGCAGAGTCTGATCTGCACAATGAATGAGACCAGAGCAGGCTTGTAGTTTCATGGATCAAACACATGGCTCAATTGAATGAGCGTATATATTAATAAAATTATGGGTCTACCAAGGGGGGGGGGATCTGGACAGTAGTAAGACCTGTCACATGGATGTGTAAATGAAGCCTAAGGCTGCGTGCCCATGATCAGTGTCTGCAGCGTTTTCGCCGTGTTGTACAGTACAAGCACAGTGGATGGAATTTCTAGAAATCCCATGCCCACTCTGCGTTTGTGACACCCAGCGAAAACCAAACTACGGTGCGACTTCCTGAGCCGCGGCATGTCAATTCTTTTCTGCAGAAATGCGAGTGTGCTCTGCAGGGAGAACACAGTGCGAGACCGCAACTTCCGGAGTCCTGATCATGGCACAAGCTAATGTGGTCTCCTGCGGAGGAAACTCACGGCCCCGCAGGTCAGGACCCACCACGTACAGGACACAGCGGGTCCTCATCGTGTTCACATACCCTTAGGTTGAATTCACTGTACATTTACCATACGCTATGAAAATGTAGCAAAATGAAGACTCAGAGATTTTACGGTGAGTACACAAAAATCCTTCTTTTAGGCCTCATTCACACCTGTATTTAAAACATGTACATGAAAAAGGTCAGTGGTGCCAAACTGGCTTTTTTTTGGCTCATTGTCCATTTTACAATCAGTTCTCATCAGTGTTTTTCACAAATAGATAAATCAAATGTCAAAGCTTCTTATACTTTCCCATGTTAAATATTTTCATCACAGGAATCGTACACTGATGCCATCTGCTGTGTTTTTCACGGATCTATAGATTTGCATTGGACCTTTTTAATCAGTGATACCGGAAAAAAAAAACGAAAATAGAACACGTACCCACTATAATCCTATGGTGCTATTTGTGGGTGGGGGGGGACTAAACCTATAACACTTGTGTGAATTGAAGCCTTAAAAATATTAAAGAAAACATGGCGTAGAGGTTGCAGTGTGAGATGTACTGAAAAAGATTTTGGGCACTCACCTTTAAAATCTCTCTCAGAGCCTTCATTAGGGGCGGCACAGGATACCATGGGTGTATGCTACTGCCACCAGGAGGCTGACAATATAACTAAAAAAATGGGCTCCTCCCCAGTAGTATACAGTATACACCCACCAACCGGAGCTGAGGAGACAAGTTAGTATAAAAGCAGTAGAAGCAATCTGAATCAAAGTTTAGACTGGACCAACTGAAAGAAGTAAGAAAAGGGCGAGTGCTGTGTCCAAGTAAGGCTCAGAGAGAGAATTTACGGTGAGTACCTAAAATCTTCTTTTCTCTGACGCCTCATTGGGGGACACAGGACCATGGGTGTTATGCTGCCTATCCATAGGAGGACACTAAGTAGATGCAAAAGCATAGCTCCTCCTCTGCAGTATACACCCCCTGGCCGGGCCAGGCAACCTCAGTTTTAGCTTAGCGTCTGTAGGAGGCACATCTTTCAAGGCTTTGTTATTTTTTGAGGGCGACTGTTTCCTTTTGGGACCGATCTCCCAATACCATCAACGGGCTGGAACGTGGAGTGCTGCCTCCACGTACCCCCTCCTGCGACGCTGGATCCTGGGCTGCATCTCACTGGACGACGGGTCCCACAGACACCGATTTTCCAGAGCCCAGGGCAGAAACACAATTCCTCAGCCCCTCTTTGCAGGCTCTGAGTTGAACATTGCACTGTGTGACCGGACAGCAGGCTGACTCTGCTATTCCCACTGCCTGGGCTGACACAGTGTTTTAAGGTGAGATCCCCCCTGACTGGTTTCCCAGACAAAGGGATAAAAGACAGTGAAGTCCCTTGCTGATTGCAAGGAGGAGAGCCCCAGGTATCCTTAACACACAGTGTTAATTTTTTCTCTAGCTTGCTGGCTGGGGGAGGGGGGGGGGGGGGGGAGGAAAGTCCCTCGCTGTTTGCAGAGAATCCTGCACAGATAATTTACCGGTGGCGGGGGAGGACCCAGAGCTCAGGAACTCACACTGTTTATTTGCTCCAGCTGCGTGCTCTGATTGCAGGAAAGCCGGCAGAGATTATCCTCCGGTGACAAGCTGTGTGCTGACTGGAGGGAGATGTCACAGAAGCTCCCTTCCCGCCGTTTTTTGCTACCGACAGCAGGGGGGGGCACACTGACTTATTCTTGGCGCTCTTTTAGCGATAAGCCCCGCCCCCAGGAAAGCGTGCGAAGATCTCCACAGAACGTATTCCTTCCTGAGGACGAAGGGCCATCGGCTGATTCTGGTGAGGAACTTGCTTCACTTGTAGCTCTGCTGACCATTGCACCCCCTACTGGCATACTCCTATTAGTGCCCTTAGAATTCTGCATGTTCCTAAGAGTGCTAATAGTCTACTATTCAGCCTGCACTGCCTGCGACGCTGAGCTACCACGTAAACACACCTCTTCTCTCTGTGGTTCCTGTGCCCCTATAGCTCCCCAAGACCCCCCCGCCGCAACAGTCAGCCCAGAGCCTAGGGCTCCCAACCCACCGGAATGGGCACAGTTTCTGTCCCAATCCATGGAAAAACTGTCACACAACCTGGTTCTAGCTATGCAATGTCGTCCTCCACTCCCTTCTGGGCCCCTGGACGGAACGCAGTCTGAGGATACCCCTATGGAGGATCCTTCTGAGGTAATCCGGGCACATGCTTCACCGGTTGCAGGGATCAGGAAAAGAGCACACGGCCGGGTGTCTCCAGCACTCTCTCATGGCCCCCATGACTCTCCCTCGGGAGCACACAGGGCAGGCTCTCCCACACGCTCCACGGCTTCTGAAGAGCTGGAGGAGGGAGAATGCTGTTTGTACCAGGAGCATTCCTTGGTTTCATCCTTCCCAGATGATCAAACTGCAATAGACTCCCTTATAGCAGCAATCAACCAAACTCTGCATGTGGAAGATCCCCCCATCCACTACCACTGACAATGTGGTCTCCTTTAAGAGGGCAAGAAAACTCAAAGGTTTTCGCTGATCACCCAGAGTTTCAGGATATCCTCACAAAGCAAAGGGAGAAGCCTGACAGGCGCTTCGGTAACCGAAAACACATGGACTCCCGGTACCCTTTTGCCTCACCTGCCCCTAAGGGCTGGGCTGATCCGCCCTCGGTCGACCCCCCCCGGTCTCCCGCCTTGCCACAAAGACGCTCCTGTCTTTACCTGATGGTTCCTCCATCAAGGACCCGACAGACAGGTGGAGCACCTCGCCCGCTCTGCTTTTGAGGCTGCGGGTTCCTCCCTCTCGCCCTCCTTTGCCTCTGTGTGGGTCGCAAAGGCGATCTTGGCTTGAGGAATCCCAGTTCACTCATACCTTCACAGAGGTAACAGCTCAAATTGCCGCTGCGGCGGAGTACCTCATGCAGGCCTCCATGGATGCTGCTACCTGCGCAGCGTTTGCCGCCTCAAATACCATAGCCATCCGTAGAGCTCTCTGGCTCCGACAATGGTGAGCGGACTCTGCCTCCAAGAAGTCTCTCACGGGCTTTCCCTTTTTTCCAGATCGATTGTTTGGCGAACGTCTGGACAAGCTCATTTCTGACGCCACGGGAGGAAAGAGTACCTCCCTCCCCCAGCTGAAGTCCAGGACGACCTTCACCAGACGTCCACAGTCCTCGTTCCGCTCCTTTCGGAACTCATTTGGGTGGTTGACATTCCGTGCTGTCCCCGCCACCAGCCGCGGACTACGCAGGGACCGACCTTCTCAGCTCTCCCCGAAACCCACTTCGTCATGGCAGCCTAGACCGAAATAGTCCAGGACTAGGGAGACTCGGCCACGATGTTTTCCCCCCTCATGACTCCTTCGGCGCCCCGGAAGACACTCATTGTAGGAGGTCGACTGCGGCTCTTCCAACACATCTGGGCTGCCGCCACAGACAAATGGGTGCGAAACCTTGTGTCTTCCGGTTACCACATAGAATTTCGGACCCGAACCCCGAATCGGTTCTTTCTTTCTCTCAAACCCCCCAGACTCGAAAACGATGCGAAGCTTTTTTTCTCAGCAATCCACTCGCTCCAAACAGCAGGAGTGAGAATACCTGTCCCGAACGACGAGAAGTTCAGGAGGTTTTTAATCCAACCTCTTTGTGGTCCCCAAAAAGGATGGGTCAGTTCGACCTATCCTGGACCTCAAACACCTGAACAAACATGTGCACGTACAGAGATTCAGAATGGAGTCCCTAAGGTCCATTATTGCATCCATGGTCGAAGGGGAATTCCTCACCTCCATAGACATCAAGGACGCGTACCTGCACATACCCATCGCCCCAGATCACCAAAATTTCCTCCGCTTTGCAATTCAGGACTCCCACTTTCAATTCGTAGCTCTACCCTTCGGCCTTGCCACTGCACCAAGGGTCTTCACCAAAGTCATGGCGGCCGCCATGAGCGTCCTTCACGCCAGGGGAGTAGTCGTTCTCCCTTACTTGGGCGACTTCCTCATGAAGGCCCCCTCCTTCCTCGACTGCTCAACCAGCGTACAGATCACTGTGGACACACTATCCCGCTTAGGGTGGCTAGTGAATCTAGACAAATCATCCCCGATCCCATCACGATCCATCACCTTCCTGGGCATGTCCCTGGACACCCGTCGGGGCTTGATCTACCTCCCCCTGGACAAGGCGATCGCTCTTCAACGAGAGCGGTACGCTGCCTTCTACGTCCTCCGTCTCGCTCCATTCGATTCAGCATGAAGGTACTCGGCAGGATGGTGGCGGCTATGGAAGCAGTACCCTTTGCTCAACTGCACCTCCGCCCACTGCAGCTAGCCCTTCTAGCGGCCTGGGACAAGAGCCCCTTCTACCCGGACATCTTCATGTGACGCCTTCAGTCAGGTACGCACTCCACTGGTGGCTTCGGTCCTCATCCCTATCAAAGGGGAGATCTTTTCTCCCAGTGAACTGGCTGGTCCTGACCACGGACGCCAGCCTCCTAGGCTGGGGAGCAGTGTACCGGCACCACACTGCTCAAGGACGTTGGACGCCCCAGGAGTCTTCCCTACCCATAAACATCCTGGAAATCCGCGCGATCTTCCTCGCGCTCAGGGCGTTCTGCCCTCTGCTAGCGGGTCGTCAGATTCGAGTCCAATCGGACAATGCAACAGCCGTAGCCTATATCAATTGGCAGGGGGGCAGCTGCAGCAAAGCGGCTTATCTCGAGGCCCACAAGATCCTCAGCTGGGCCGAATCGACGGGGTCAGTGATATCAGCGGTACACATACCGGGGGTAGAGAACTGGGCAGCAGACTTTCTAAGTCGCCAAGCCCTAACCGCCGGAGAATGATCTCTCCACCCAGAAGTGTTTCTACACATCTGCACTCGCTGGGGACACCAGACGTGGATCTAATGGCCTCAAGGTTGAACGCAAAAGGTACCCACGTTCATAGCCAGGTCACGCGACCCGCAGTCAATCGGCGCGGATGCTCTAGTCTGCTCCTGGCACCAATTCCGCCTGCCTTACATATTTCCACCTCTACCCCTGCTGCCGCGGGTAATCAGGAAGATCAAGGCAGAGGGAGTCCCGGTGATACTGATAGCACCGGACTGGCCCAGGCGCGCCTGGTACGCCGAATTAGTACAAACGCTAGCAGATGTACCGTGGCGCCTTCCAGACATCCCAGACTTGCTGACCCAAGGGCCCATTTCCCATCAGAACTCCAGAGCCCTGAAGCTGACTGCATGACCATTGAGACCTGGGTATTAACAAGAGCGGGATTCTCCCCCGCGGTTATTTCCACCATGATCATCGCCCGAAAGCCTGCTTCATCCCGCATTTACCACCGTACGTGGAAAATCTTCCTTTCATGGGGCAGGGAAACTAACGTCCAGCCTATGCCTCTGGCCATCCCCAGAATTCTCGACTTTCTACAGTCTGGCTTGCAAGCGGGGTTGGCTCTCAGTTCCCTTAAAGGGCAGGTCTCAGCGCTCTCAATCTTCTACCAATGCCGCCTGGCTCAAAAACCGCAAGTAAAGACCTTCCTCCAGGGCGTTTCCCATCTAGTTCCCCCGTACAAACTGCTGCTGGACCCATGGGACCTCAATCTCGTTCTGGACGGTCTCCAGAGGTCTCCCTTTGAACCTCTCAAGGAATCCTCCCTTGCTCTTCTGTACTGGAAGGTAACAATCCTGGTGGCAATTACGTCCATCAGACGGGTTTCGGAGCTAGCAGCACTCTCTTGCCGCGAGCCTTTTCTGATCTTTCACCAGGACAAGGTGGTTCTGTGCCCCCTTCCGGATTTTCTTCCAACGGTTCCTACCCCGTTTCATTTGAATGAGGACATTGTTCTGCCTTCCTTTTGTCCACACCCAGTTCATAGGGTGGAAAGGTCTCTGCATTCGTTAGACCTCGTCAGAGCTCTGATATTACATATCCAGGACAGTCCCCTTTAGGAAAACGGACTCTTTGTTTGTCATGCCTGAGGGGCCTAAGAAGGGACAGGCAGCTTCAAAGGCAACTCTGGCTCGCTGGATTCGCTCTGAGATCCAGGAAGTCTACCGCTTGCAACTCAAGCCCATTCCTAGTGGGCTGCGGGCTCATTCCACGCGAGCAGTTAGCGCTTCGTGGGCCATTCGGCATCAGGCTTCAGTGGAACAGGTGTGTAAGGCTGCGACCTGGTCTAGCCTACATACGTTGTCAAAGCATTACAGAGACCATACCCAGGTTTCAGCTGAGGCAAATCTGCGTAGGACAATTCTGCTAACGGCAGTGGAGCACCTTCTCTCAGTAGGTGCTCCAGGCTGTCTGGGACTGGTTCCTAGTCCTTGGGTTACGTTGTTTTGTTTTTATTTTTCCCACCCATGGACTGCTTTAGGACGTCCCATGGTCCTGTGTTCCCCAATGAGGCGTCAGAGAAAAATGGATTTTTGTGTACTCACCGTAAAATCGTTTTCTCTTAGCCATCATTGGGGGACACAGCACCCACCCTGTTGGGTCTTGGTTCTCTCAGTACCTTATTTGGTTATGACTCTTCTTTTCTCATGTTCCTCTGAGAATTTTTTACTGTTTTTTTTTTTTCTCCTACTGCTTGTGTACTAAAACTGAGGTTGCCTGGCCCGGCCAGGGGCTGTATAATGCAGAGGAGGAGCTATGCTTTTGCATCTACTTAGTGTCCTCCTATGGATAGGCAGCATAACACCCATGGTCCTGTGTCCCCCAATGATGGCTAAGAGAAAACGATTTTACGGGGAGTACACACAAATCCATTTTTCTCTATCACTTCATTCGGGGACACAGGAAACAATGGGACGTCCTAAAGCAGTCCTCAAGGGTGGGAAGAAAAGGACCTGGATATAGGGGAAGGAGGGATGAGATTCCCCAAAATGGGAGCTGCCGCTGCTGCAAAGAACCTTTTCTGAAAGAGGTACTGTATTTTCCGGCGTATAAGACTACTTTTTAACCAATGAAAATCTTCTCAAAGGTTCGGGGGGGTCGTCTTATAGGGCGTATAATTAACGATTCACGGTGCTGCTGTCGACTGTCATGGCTTTATGACAGCGCAAAGCATTCAACTTCAGTAAAGCGGCCTTGTGTATTGGACGCGATGATGGAGGGGTCTATGTGCTTACGGTCCGAAAGAAGCACCTCCTTGATGATCACATCCAATGCACGGAGCCTTCGCTGTCAGTGCTTTACAGCAGTTGAATGCTTTCCGGCACGGCCGCCGTAAAGAATTCAACTGCAGTAAAGCCATGATGGCAGCCTGCAGTGGCGGTTCCATGCACCAGACGAGATCACTGAGACGTCTGTGCCTGCAGACTGCAAGAAGCAGCTGAGGACACCGCGGGAACGGAAGACAGGTGAGTATTTTTTTTCTGTGTAAACGGCATATAATAGGGGTCCAATAGGAGGATGTTACTAAACAATGGGCACATTAGTGCAGGAGTCATTGCAAAACAATGGGCACATTACTAGAGGGTCCAAGGACGGGCACATTACATTTTATTGGGATTTATTATTATTTTTGAAATTTTCCAGTAGCTTCTGCATTTCCCACCCTAGGCTTATACTAGAGTTAATAAGTTTTCCCAGATTTTTGTGGTAAAATATGGGCCTCTGCTTATACTCGAGAATATACGGTATATCCCAAACGCTGTATTTTAACTGGAAAAGTTGGGGGTCGTCTTATATGCTGGAAAATACGGTAAAAAGATTGATTTTCCCAAGATCCTGAAAGGGGAATTGAGAGGTAACTATGAAACAGCTGAGAAACTGAGGAAGGAAGTCCAGTTACTAAGTACGGGGAGCCCCTGAACTTGAGAGTTGGAGTGCCAGAGAAGGTACTCAATTCCCTTGCAGAATATGCGTCCAAAGGATGGTAGTTGGGAACCTGGAGGAAACTGGGGAATTAAAGGCTAGTAGAGCCATGGCTATTTACCACAATGGAGTGAGGCTAGAAGGGATACTGACTGCTGAAAAAGGATGCAGTAGAAGGGAGGCTAGAGAGATGTTGGGCAAGCACCCAAATACCCGTGGATGACTAGAGAAATTAATCAATGGAGATTCGTAGGGGAACCTGACCTGTAACCCAATGTTAGGTGCCTTCAGCGAGAACTTGAGAGCAGAGAACCGATCAAAAGAACAGAAGAGCAAAGTGCAGGCAGGGCATGACAACATGAGGGAACGTTCCTCTATAGAAAGGGATCAGCAAACTGAGAAACAAGGAGGAACTTCTGAGACGTCTTTTGAAATGTGAAAGGGCCATGGGACTTGATGGAAATCCAGTAACAACTTCCAGAATGGCGGCAGACTGAAATCTGAACGCTCTAAAAGAGAAAAAACCTGAGCAGAGAAGGGTAAGGCTAGGTTCACATTTCCGTCAATTTGCATTAGTCACAATCCGCGGCTCTGAGAAACAACGGAATCAATTTGGCAGATTCCGTTGTTCCCATAGACTTGTATGAGCGGCGGATTGTGACTGATGATGCTGCGTTGCAACCTACGCCCGACTGATCAGTCGTGGAACGAGTGACGGCCGGGCGGAAGGAACGCAGCTTGTAACATTTTTTGAGCAGCGCAATCTGTAGGATTTTGCTGCGCATGCTCTCTCTGGCTCCCTGCACACGTAACCAAGGTAAATATCGGGTAACCAAGCAAAGTCCTTTGCTTAGTTACCCGATATTTACCCTGGCTACGTGTGCAGGGAGCACGACACTTCCCCGCTCGGCTCCGCCCCCTCCTGCACTCGGCATGTGTACACACACACACACACCTGTCCCCAGCCATGCAGTCCCCGGCACTGACGTCCTCAGCGCCACATGGCCCCGCTCGGCTCTGCCCCCCCCCCCACACATTACCCCGCTCGGCTCCACCCACCCCGCACGCCACCGCCCGCACACATTCTCGGCGGCCGACTGCTGTGAACGATCTGCTGATCGCTCTCATTAGCCGGCCGCCGGGAGATCATCTGTTCACTCTCAAAAGCCGGCCGGCTATTGTGAACGACCAGCTGATTGCTCTCTCTTTTACAATGGAGTCCGACAATGAATTCTATTCTTGTCATCCGTTGTACAACGCATCTGTCACAAGCGTCAAGCAACGCATGTGACTGATGCAAAACAATGGAAATGTGAACCTAGCCTAAGACAGTGGGCATTTGTTGCTGTGATGATGGGTGAAGCGGGAGTGACTCACTTGGAGTTCCCGTATTCTGGATGTGAAAGAACCGGATGCGTGAGAGAGTACTAGAAGCTTGAGATTGGCACTTTAAGGAAGGAGAAACACTGTGAAAGTAAAACAAAAAAAAACCTCCTATGAATGGTGACATTTCCTGGTCTGTAAGGCCCAGCCTAAAAGGAAGAGAAAAACCCCTTATTGAAGAGACTCGCAGGAACATAAAAGGAAGTAAGGATAGAATAAAGAAGGCAGAGCTCTTCCTAGACTTTGAGGAAAACAGTAACAAAAACAACAATACAAACCTGAGGGGCTGACAGCAGCCCCGTGTGTCCACCTCCTATGGACACTAAGCAAAAACTGATCAGCTCAGGTCCGTTCAGTGGGTATATACTACTGAAGAGGAGGCAACTTTTTTTTTATATATATATATAATAGCATAGTGTCAGCCTCCTGGAGCCAACAACATACACCCATGGTATCCTGTGTCCCCCAATGAAGCGATAGAGGAAGACCAATTCCATATCTTGCATTCAATGGAAAGATCTGGTATTAAAGTGCACCAATCACCAGGATTTTCCTATATGACCTAAAGCCAGTGCTATACTGGCACTATCATGCTGATTCTATACATACCTTTATCAGCTTGAATGTATAGGTTTTGAAACACAAGTAAAGTTTGTAAAATGAGCAGCTTTTGATTGACAGCAGCTGCTGATCAGCTGATGTGGGTATTCATAGGGATTCTCACCCCCCTGCATGTCCATCTTCCTCTTGTTATTTATGCTAATTCTATTATAGAATGTTTTACTGACTAGAAGGACCTATGCTGATGTCATACCGATGTGACCAGAAGGAGTGTGGCCTCAGCCAACAGAAAAATAATGTTGCCTCCTGGTATCAGCTATGTTGGCTGAGGCCCCGCTCTTTCTGGTCACATGGCTATGACATCAGCACAGGTCCTTCTGTTAGGGTGAACTCTTAACCAGAGATCACTTGTTGCCTACTGCCTGGCCTAATTGGTGTGGATCGAGTGCATGCTTGAAAAATGAGATCAGACACCCAGTCGGATATTCATCTTTCTTCGACAAACGTCGGCCCGGGCTCTGCTTTATTTCAACTGAAGCATGTCCTGATATAACCTTGGAAAGGGCATGTCCAGATGTGTTCATTGGTCAGTGGGTTGATCAATGTGGTAGTCCATGAGCTGATTGGTGGGTGTCACCGTAGGTGGGTCTATGCAATCATTGGATGGATCCATGGTGATGGGGATGGGAGGGACGTCATCTGGTGGATCCATGCTGATGGTAGGGTCTGTGATGTCATTGGGGACCATCTTGGGTTCCTCTGAAAACTCACTGGCTTATGTATAGAGAACTTATTTCATTGAACACACTTCTCACAGTGCTCTATATCCAGAGGTTAATCAAGTATTTCATCTTATGGCTCTCCTCAACACTTCTAGTCTCTTATTTATGCTAATTCTATTATAGAATCGTTTTACTAACAGGAGGATGAAAGACAGACAGGAGGGCGGGAATTACTATGAATACCCACCCCAGCTTACTATAAATGGATAATCTTGCTCACTGTCAAGTAGAGGGGTGCTCAGAGAAAAAGAGACGATACTGAAAAGCGTAACTCTGACACACCCATGGGTGTGCCAGAGATACACTTTTCAGTACCCACCGCAGCTATCACTCAAAAAGCTGCTCATTTTACAAACTTTACTTGCTTGTGTTTTCAAAACCTATACATCCTAGCTGACAACTAAAGGTATGTATAGAATCAGCCTGATAGTGTCAGTATAGCACTGGCTTTAGGTTATATAGGAAAATCCTGGTGATTGGTGCACTTTAAAGTAGGTCAGATACCAAAATCTGAATCCCAGTCCGTAAAAGCTGAACCATCTTATTACACCAGTAGAGTTCTTTTGGGAAAATGATCATAAAGTGGAACTCTACTGATATATTGTCCTAACACTCCAGACTAATGCGGGCGTCACACGGGACGATAAATCGTGCGATCGCACCCGCCCCTGTCGTTTCTGCGTCACGGGCAATTTGTTGCCCGTGTCGCACAAAGTCGTTAACCCCCCAGTCACACGCACTTACCTCCCGGGCGACGTCGCTGTGGGCAGCGAACATCCTCTTCCTGAAGGGGGAGGAACGTTTGGCGTCACATAGCAGCCGGCCAATAGAAGCGGAGGGGCGGAGATAAGCAGGACGTAAATATCCCGCCCACCTTCCTTCCTTACGCATTGCCGGCGGGACGCAGGTAAGCTGTGTTCATCGTTCCCGGGGTGTCACACGGAGCGATGTGTGCTGCCTCAGGAACAATGAACAACCGGACGGTCGATTTTTTTTTTAAACTGAGCGACGTGTCAACGATGAACGAGAAGGTATTTCTGCTCGTTCATCATCGCACGTAGCTGTCACACACTACGATATATCAGACAATGCCAGATGTGCGTCACTATCGACGTGACCCCGACGACATATCGCCCGATATATCGTACTGTGTGACGCCCGCATAAGGGTTTGAACTGGGTCTCTTCATAGGCGGCAAACTGATCTTGGTGAGGGATTTTCTAGTGGCATGATTAAATACCACATACAAATTACCCAGATTCCTAGTGATTCAGGTTAACGAAGCACTGCAGAGACATGCACAATACCCTTAGGGCTCAATCAGGTGCTTATGAAGGTAGATCATCTCACCGCAAAGGAATGGTTTTGTGGAGAAGAACATCTCTGTGGAATCCTCCACCGGATGTCATTGTACAATGTCTTTTTATTTAATCAATCCCAGAGGTACAATAAAAACCTCACGCACCTCTATAGCAGCAAAATGGATATGACCAAGTACAGTTTATCCCTGTATAAGCAAAGCAGAGGTGTAGTATGGGGAGGGGGCCGTTCATCTCTATTTCTATGGCTAAGCCAGCTCCCTCTAATTTCAATAGGTTTTTATCCCCATTCAGAAAACTTTCTTCCTTAACCTGTATTACTTATACTCCTCAGGTCCAGCACTGGCTCTCTGTGACTGGCCATCTTGTTTGTCTGCAGTGCTACTGTCTCATGGACAGTACTGCAGCCAATCAGTGCCATCTATACAGGCAGCACCACCTGATCGTTTGGCTGCAGACAGACTGGCAGCAGCAGGCATTTGGTGCCCAAAGGGACCTGGAAAGGGTAAATAATACTGTTTGCTTTTAAAGGGAATCTGTCACCAGGTTTTTGCTCCCTCATCTGATAGCATAATGTAGAGACAGAGACCCTGATTCCAGCGATGTCACTTACTGAGCTGTTTGCTGTCATATTGATAAAAATCAATGTTTTCTCTGCTGCAGATCTAGCAGTTATACAGAGCTCATGAATATGCTGGACTACCTGACAGCACGCCAAATAGTCATGTAATGATAATCCGCTGATTAATGAGTGATTTTATTAAAGCTACACTAAGTAGCCCAGTTAGCGACACATCACTGGAATCAGGGTCTCTCAGATTAGGTGGAAAAAACCTGGTGACAGATTCATTTTAAAGACTATGCCGTCTTCTAGAAGAAAGTTTTCAGAAAGGGAACAGCGCTTTTAAGCCAGCCTCTTGGCAGTGATGGACGGGAGAGGGGAGGACTGGTTTATTTATTGAAATGTGTGAATAGCCAGCCCCCTCCAAAAGCAGCTTTAGTAATATGCAGAAACTAAAAAAAGAGGACCTCCCTGGCCCAGGGCTCATTGCAGAAATTGGGATATAGTCAAGACATGAAGTCTATTAGTTTGTTGTATAACTTGTTAAAGGAGTTGTCCACTACTCGAACAACCCCCTTTTTTAAAACACTTAGGCCCCTTTCACACTCCGTTCTGACCTCCATTCACTGGTCCCGTTGGGGCTTCCAGTAAAAGGAGTTTCGGATGCATGCGCTGACAGGGCCATTGACTATAATGGTGTAGACAGAGTCACTGTGTGCGCTGTCTTGCATCATTTTCAGGAGTATACGCCTTTTGGAGCTGGACACCCAAACACAATCTACTACGTCTGGGTGTCCGCCTCCAGAAAGCGCATACTCCTAAAAATGATGCAAGACAGCGCACACAGTGACTCTGTCTACACCATTATAGTCAATGGCCCCGTCGGTGCATGCATCCAAAACCCGTTTTTGTGGGGGGGGGGGTGTTTTGGACGGAAGCCCCAACGAGACCAGTGAATGGAGGTCACAAATCAGTGTGAAGGTGGCTTTATATTCACCTCCGATGCTGTTCCAGCAGTGTTGACTGTCTCTCTCCAGGGATCATGAGCCAGGATGATTGCGATTCCTGCGCCCACTTCACTTTCACTGCCTTAGGGCAAATCGTTCGATCTAGAGGAAGGGAGCGCTGCTGCTTTCTCACTTCTTCCAGATGTACGCAATACATCCGAACGTGTGGAGAGTGATGCGGCAGGGATCATGTGACATCACAGCTAGATGATCCTTGGAGAGACAGTGCCGCACCGCTGGAACAGCACCGGAGGTGAGTATGTGTTAATTTGAAAAGAGGAAACATACGGATTAAGAAGGGGCTGGCTGAGTAGTAGAGAACCCCTTTAATTTCAGGGCAATTCTAGCTAATACTGCACAAACAGTACTGATCAAGATTAACCACTTCTATAGAAACTTGCCCTATAACTTAGCATTAATTAGTCCAAATTATACTTTCACCTCCATTCCCTTTGGTTAGTGTCCTGGTTGCAGCGCTCGGTTATATATACTCTATTCATATACTTCATTCATAGATATTACAGTAGGTGTCGGATCACCTCCCCTATTTTAGAGGAGAAAAAGCAAGTAACCCAACATTTTCTTTAGGAAACATTTCCTATCAGAACAGCATAGAAATGCTGAAGATGGTGTATAAGTATACATACACATATAAGTATACATACACAGCATGTGGATGGACAGGAATAAACAAAAACCTGGACGTCAAGCTGATCATTACTGGGACCCTCAAGAGCAGACACCCAACGTTCAATGCACTATACCATACCCCTCATAATAGAGGTACACCGTAGTAATACCCTACTTTATACAGGGCATTGAGTATCAGGACTAGGCTGGAGACTAATTGACTTAATCCCCTTTCATGAATTGTGTGTGACGTAAGGTCAGATCCTTGATGATCTTTTCTTCTATCTCCACCCCTGCGCTGTCCTCTTCATCAGATACGGCAAGCTTTGTCTCCTCTGTGTTGGTCACAACCACCACGTACGCCCTTCGTGAGTCCAGGATATTCGCCACCACCACCTGATGGCGGTAGGTCGCCAACGCTTTCCGCGCTTTCTCGATTAGGATTTCTGTATCAGTCTCTAGTTTAAAAGAAATAACAAAGGCTTTGGGGGCCCAGTCCTTCACTAAGGGGGACAGCATTTTGGGAACCATTTTCATGGTTATCTGGAAAAAAAAAAAAAAATAATAAGTATTGAAGTCTGAAACTAACATCTACAAAATTAGGGTCAACCAACCACCGCCTCGCATACTACAGATGCAGATGTACAAAAAGATGTATTAATCCAATATTTCAGCTACAATATTCGCCTTTCTGCATGCTTGAGAAAGGCTAACGATCTAGGATGTTGGGCTAATACCCCATTTTACCAAAAACTTGCCGTCTTCCAGTATGTTTGCTCTTGTATGGTTCACAAGCCAAGATTTGTAGTGCTGTTTGTACTGATAAATTTATTAAAAGGGGTATTGAAGACTAAACAAGTTCACACCTATCCACAAGATGGGTAATTGTTGGATTGGTGGTCCTTCACCCACCATTCTCAATTTGCCACAAAACCATGACAATGGGTGAGAATCTAGCAATTGGTCATGTACACACTGTAATGCTCACAGCTGGTTTAGTGGCATCGAGCTGGATTCGTGGACTCACTGGAGCACAGGGGGGACCCGGACTTACCCCTTAGTGGGAGTGGCTTAACTAAGCACCCACCGGGAGGTGGACGCCAGGTACCACTCCCAGGGCAGTGCCTGGGACTGGCAGGTGACAGACTCAGGAAGAGCCGGGTACAGGTGAGGTGACTAAGGCAGGCAAGACAGGAATGGTGGGCAGGGATAGAAAGGTATGGGAAGGAAGGTACTTACTTGAGACAGAAACAAAGATAAGGGCACAGGAGCTCGGGACCTAACAACTAGCTAGGTATCAGACTGCCTGAGCCAACTAGAAGCGTTGCACAGGCACCTCCCCTAATGGGAGGATGCCTTAAATACACTATGCCTTTCAGCCATAGGCTGAGGGGCATTTCCTGGAAGTGGTACACAGGCCTTTTAAGAGGAGAGCCGGTGTGCATGCGCACATGTTAGGTGCACTCCCAGGAACCCTGTGCAGTATGTACAGGACCCGGGAGGGGAAGGAGGTAGCAGCACACGTGGATGCCCCGGGTTACTGCGGGGGAGGACGTGACCCGACTGGGGTGGTAAGTGAGTTGGTGTCCCTGCAGACACGCTGGCACTACACACACTTTGCAGCTCCATCCCAGTCTATGGTACTGGAATGGAGCTACCTAACAGAAGTTCCCAGTTCTGTAGACCGGTGGAGGTCCCAGTGTTGTATGATGATATTTTTGTGCATTTTTAATTGAAGCACCTGTAATGGGCCACTGCATGACTGGATCTTGTGCTCCGGTATCTCCGATGCTGGGATGTAGAAGTCCGATACAGCTGCAGCCAGGTAAAACATTGCATTGGATCCTGGAGGAAAGGAAACGGATGGTGTGATACATACATGTAACATGGCAGCCAAAGATCAACCAACGATAGGTTATTATACAAGATACACCAGGACACTTATTCTTTACTGTAGTATCTGGCTCGTCCCACCATCAGGAACCCTAAAATCAATACGGCTCCTTATTTCTACCTGACACCTATAATTTGCATTTATAGAACACCTTTATACACTGTACAGAAAGTAAGCATGTGACTCTCCTCCGCCAGAGGAAATATTAGTCCTAGTCTCTGGTCTACATTACCACTATCAGACCATATAGAGGGGCTGTCTGGACTACAACACCCATGCTCTATTCCCTATTGGTAGGGCTGGTGTTGGCACTTATCAAAACCGGGGCCCACTCACCTATCATAAACCTTTGCAACATCCACCATACATATACAGTACGCACTTCATGTATGGGGTGGGCTCAGGAGTTGATCCCTCTTCATTCAGCATGGGTGTCAGCTGTGTTATACAGCCAGCGCCCGTGTCTAAAGGCTGTATTCCCAAATCAGGGATGCACAGCCTTTTTAAGGCCAATCAAACCAACCACATAGGCCTCAAAAATACCAAAGTATTACTTTCTTAGATATATACCGAATACGGAAAGTATGTACAATAAATTTCTAATAGGCGCTTGCTCCATTTATGGGGTTCCCATCTATCCGTACCCTTCTCATACCTTCGCAGTCCAGAAATAGAGACCATGCACTTGGCTCTCGCATAAATGCCAATGAATATCACAGCACTCACGCTTGATCACTTCTTTAGATCAACTCCTTTCGGTGGTATAGGCATCAGTACTCGCCCATTCTGCCAAAGTATGGCTGGTCCACAAATGACCGCACAGCAGGCCATTCATAAGTACCGGTTTCTAAGATGCTATGCACCACTGGTCTTCTCCATCTAAGGGGAGCATTTCTCCTTGTAGAGAATTCAAAGCCAGTGTAAGGAGACTTGTAAGCCGTGCAATGCAATTGTGGAAAATTAAATATTGAATTGCCTACAAGTCTCCTTCCGCTGGTTTGACACTCCCCACGAAGAGACACTACCCCATAGATCACCATCAGAGGCCAAAATAGACCACTTTCCACTGATTAGGGGAAAACATCCCAAAACATGTGTTTGCAAATGAAGGGTCTGGTTTGGCTTCTTATCCTATGTAATGTCACAAAGCTCTTTAAAAGGGTCAATATTAGAGTTACAGTTCTCATCCTATGCTTTTTGAACATGGAAAATATACGTGATCGGACACTATGCAGATGGTTGAAGGCCACATAGAAGGGCACCCCTGCCTTAGATGTCACTGACAAATGTGACTGCAGCTTTTAAAAGGCTGGAAATGAGGAGATTTGCCTTCTGAAGCCTTTTGGTCGCCTGGAAAGCGATTGCGGGGCTCCAATGGTACTGTGATGGTAGGCGTCCGCACTTCTGAAGATCAGGATTTGGCAGTGATTTTACAGTGCACTGAAGTAGACAATTATTGCAGTGTTCAGCACAAACCATCAAGTAATCACGGGTTAAAGTCTCCTTGAGGGACCAATCAAAAATTAAGAAAAGAAAAAAAAAAAAAACTATTTGAGAAATAAAAGTAGAAAAGTTCAGAACATAAATGTAACTTATAGCTCTTAGAAAAAAAATGAATAAAAATCCGAAAGTTTAAAGAAGAGCCCAAAAAGGACTGTCCTCTAAGGACCCACAAACTGGAGCAGGGGCTGCTACTAGAGGAACTCTGCCTAAATGGCAGCCTCCTGTTCAGGACCCTCTCCAATAGTTCACACAGTTATGGGGGGATGCTGCAGGTAACTGGCACAAAGTGATGGGGTGATCAATGGTGGGCGTCACATCAGGCCGAATGAGTCTGGCAATACGGACACCTCTTACTGGGGTCGTACGGCTGCGATCGGTACCATCATCCCAAATACTGAACCACTTTCAGGGGGGCGTATGGCTGCGATCAGTGCCGCCGCTTACTGGGAGGCATACGGCTGCACGCCCAGATACTGAAACCACTTACTGGGGAACGTACGGCTGCGATACCATCACCCAAATACTGACACCGCTTACCGGGGGAAAGGGGGGGGGGGAGCGTACGGCTGCAAACCCAAACACTGAAACCACTTACTGGGGAACGTACGGCTGCGATACCATCACCCAAATACTGACACCGCTTACCGGGGGAAAGAGGGGGGGGGGGGGGAAGCGTACGGCTGCAAACCCAAACACTGAAACCACTTACTGGGGGGGGGAGGGGGTGTATGGCTACGATCAGTGTCTACACCCAAATACTGACATTGCTTATGGGGGGCGTATGGCTGCAACCCCAAATACTGAAACCACTTACTGGGGGGGGGGGGGGGGCGTATGGCTGCGATCAGTGTCACTACCCAAATACTGACATTGCTTATGGGGGCGTACGGCTGCAACCCCCAAATACTGAATAGTAGGCGGTGTCAGCATTTGCACACCCAAATGCTGACACCGCCTACTGGGGTGGGGGGCATACGGCTGAAAACGTAAATACTGACACCGCCTACGAGGGGGGGGGGGTTATACAGCTGCAAACACAAATACTGAAGCCACTAACTGGGGGGGCATACGGCTGCGATCAGTGGCACCACCCAAATACTGACACCGCTTACTGGTGGGGCGTAAGACAATGCTTATTGGGGGTCGTATGGCCGCGATTGGTGCTGACACCCTAATAATGAGACCACTTACAGGGGATGGGGGGCATACGACTGTGATTAGTGTCAACACATACCAACACGGCTTACTGGGGGGGGGGGGCGCGTATGGCTGTGATCAGTGTCAAAACCCTCATGTTATATATACAGTGCCCATTTATGTGAATGAGAACACAGAACGGACATGGTGAAATGGGGGTCCCCAGTGGGCTGGTGTTAGAGCACCCCCATAATCCATACACAGGGCTGAGCGCTTTATTGCACACACCTAGAGGGCTGAGGGCCTGGGCTGCCGCCAGGAGCAGGTGCAGGTAGTCGGACAGGGTGCTGAAGTCTATGGGCAGCAGTCTGCCGGACTCCTTCATGCTGTTGTAGTCCTGTAGGATCTGCACGATCCCGGGCAGCAGGCTCTGCTCAGCCTCCACTCTGGGAGCGTTATCCCCGGGGGCGCTGGGGAGCTGCAGCCGCAAGACATCCAGCCAGTTGGTGGCAGCATAGCGCCGGCTGTACGGGTACATGGAGCGGTGTCTGTGCAGGAAGATCACAGCGTAGCCCGCCTGCAGGAAGTATTCTGCCGATGCTGCCCCCCTGCGGCCGCTGCTGAAATTATCCAGGAAGCGCACAGTACGGGATTCCAGCGGGACCTTGGTGCCTCCGGAGGTGATTAGGACCACCCTGCGCCCCTCGGCGTGGTGGCCCCGAGCAAAGGCTTCCATTGCCCGAGCGGCATCCTCCACCGGTACCTGCGGGGGAGCAAAGTCCTGCCGGATCTGCTCTGTGGGGTTGGGCTCCGCCATAGCGAGCGAGTCTTATAGGGAACTACGGGAAAAGCTGCCTGTGTCAAGTATGCAGCGGGTTTAGGATTACGTCACTTCCTGCCGCGACGGAAGTACAGAACCGCCATCTTTGAATAGGGCGTTTTGAGGGGGAGAAGGGTAAAGTATAAAAACTACATCGTACGTCGTGCTCCACATGTTTGTGAAAGACTGTGGGAAAAGGAGCGTTAATGGGGCAGGGACAGTGTGCTGTGTTCTGGGGGTCTGCATTAATGGGGGCTAAGACCTTATCATTGTAGTGGGTACAGTCTGGGGTCTGCATTAATGGAGGCTGAGACCTTATTCTTTTACTGGGTACAGTCTAGAGTCTGCATTAATGGGGTTGAGACCGTATCCTTTTAGTGGGTGCAGTCTGAGATCTGCATTAATGGTGCTCAGACCTTATCCTTTTACTGGGTACAGTCTGGAGTCTGCGTTAATGGGGTTGAGACCTTATTTTAGTGGGTACAGTCTGGAGTCTGCATTAATGGGGCTGAGACCTTATCCTTTTAGTGGCTGCAGTCTGGGGTCTGCATTAATGGGGGCTGAGACCTTATCCTTTTAGTGGGTACAGTCTGGAGTCTGCATTAATGGGGCTGAGACCTTATCCTTTTAGTGGCTGCAGTCTGGGGTCTGCATTAATGGGGGCTGAGACCTTATCCTTTTAGTGGGTACAGTCTGGGGTCTGCATTAATGGGGGCTGGTACCTTATCATTGTAGTGGGTGCAGTCTGGGGTCTGCATTAATGGGGGATGAGACCTTATCATTGTAGTGGGTACAGTCTGGGGTCTGCATTAATGGGGGCTGGTACCTTATCATTGTAGTGGGTGCAGTCTGGGGTCTGCATTAATGGGGGCTGAGACCTTATCATTGTAGTGGGTACAGTCTGGGGTCTGCATTAATGGGGGCTGGTACCTTATCATTGTAGTGGGTGCAGTCTGGGGTCTGCATTAATGGGGGCTGAGACCTTATCATTGTAGTGGGTGCAGTCTGGGGTCTGCATTAATGGGGGCTGAGACCTTATCATTGTAGTGGGTACAGTCTGGGGTCTGCGTTGATTGTGAAAATGGTCTATATTGAGGGGATCAGTAATAAGGCGAGGTCTGGATTTCTCGGGGGGTCTGTTCCGGGTCCGGTGCTGTCTCTCTGTTCTCAGTGCCGTGTCCCTTACTGGGACCATCATCTGGACAGGGAGTCACAGCCAAAGTGTTCGGCTGCAGCATTCTCTTTTGCTTGAACAATATGTGAACGCTGCAGCTGAAAAGTTTGGTTGTGACTTCCTGGCCGGATTTGGTCCCAGCTGGGCACACTGACTAAATCGGAGCGGCGCCGGTCCAGAAGGAGAGTATCACATTTTTTTATTTGCCCTTTTTTTTTTTTTTTTTTTTTTCCATTTCTTTGAGCCCATTAGTAAAAAGTGTCCAGTAGTGAACAACCCCTTTAAGAGATGGCGGCTATGTATTATTGTGTAAATTATGTATGAGGGTAATTGGGGCTGGGTGTGTTAATTTAGGGGATCTAGTCTGACGTCACCAAGAAGGGGATCTGGTGTATTTTGAGGTCTTTAGGGGAAGATGTGCAATAGTTATTTATTACTAATGCCGTATGAGGAATCACACCTAGGGTCTGCATTATTAGGCCATGATCACACAATGCTTGTTTTTCTACAGGCAAATCCTGCTCTCTTGGCAGTAAAGAAGCTTCTTACAAGAAGTATTTCTTTTGCTGCGCATTATGTGTCCTTTTAATACATGTTTATTAAAGTTAGCTTTATTTACAAATAATCTGTAGCAAAAATTTCTGCATTTTTTTTTAAAAACTTTGTCTTTGATTTCTAGAGTGAATAAATGCTGTAAAAATGTTGCAAATAATGATATGCTGCAATTTCCAAAAACACAGCAAGTTTTTTTCAATTCAGCCAGGAAAAAAAAAACACAATCGTGTGCATAAGATTTCTGAAATATTTTTGCTGGTAAAAAGCAGCTTATAACTTTCATTAAAAAATGCAGTAAAAACACAATGTGTGATCATAGCCTTACGTGATTTTGATTAACCAACCTGGTGCAAAGTCATTGTTGCAAGATTCAAATGTGATATTGTGCTGAGCCGGCTAATCCAAAGCAGCGCCGAGGACTCCATTCTCAGGGCTTCCGTTTAGCAGCCAAAGATTTCAGATATGATAGATGGACCAGGTCTTAATTTGCATCATTCAAGTAAATGGATACATTGCAGATAATACAGTAGCAAATAAGTAGATGAGAGAGGAACAAATCTCTACTGGTAGCCACATTTTTCAATATGAATGAACAATCAATGTGGATTTGTCATTTCTTTGTGTAGTATTAATTGTGAATTTCACTAGTGATGAGCGGGCACTACCATGCTCGGGTGCTCAGTACTTGTAACTAGTGATGAGCGGGCACTACCATGCTCGGTACTCGTAACTAGTGATGAGCGGGCACTACCATGCTCGGGTGCTCAGTACTTGTAACTAGTGATGAGCGGGCACTGCCATGCTCAGGTGCTCAGTACTTGTAACTAGTGATGAGCGGGCACTACCATGCTCGGGTGTTCAGTACTAGTAACTAGTGATGATCGGGCACTACCATGCTCGGGTGTTCAGTACTAGTAACTAGTGATGAGCGGGCACTACCATGCTCGGGTGTTCAGTACTAGTAACTAGTGATGATCGGGCACTACCATGCTCGGGTGCTCAGTACTCGTAACTAGTGATGAGCGAGCACTACCATGCTCAGGTGCTCGGTACTCGTAACTAGTGATGAGTGGACACTATCATGCTCAGGTGCTCTGTACTCGTAACTAGTGATGAGCGGGCACTACCATGCTCGGGTGCTCAGTACTCGTAACTAGTGATGAGGAGCACTACCATGCTCGGGTGCTCAGTACTCGTAACTAGTGATGAGGAGCACTACCATGCTCGGGTGCTCAGTACTCGTAACTAGTGATGAGCGGGCACTACCATGCTCGGGTGCTCAGTACTCGTAACTAGTGATGAGCGGGCACTACCATGCTCGGGTGCTCAGTACTGGTAACTAGTGATGAGTGGGCACTACCATGCTCAGGTGCTCGGTACTCGTAACTAGTGATGAGCGGGCACTACCATGCTCAGGTGCTCAGTACTCGTAACTAGTGATGAGCGGACACTATCATGCTCGGGTGCTCAGTACTCGTAACTAGTGATGAGCAGGCACTACCATGCTCGGGTGCTCAGTACTGGTAACTAGTGATGAGCGGGCACTACCATGCTCGGGTGCTCAGTACTAGTGATGACTGGGCACTACGATGCTCGGGTGCTCAGTACTCGTAACTAGTGATGAGCGGGCACTACCATGCTTGGGTGCTCAGTACTCGTAACTAGTGATGAGTGGGCACTACCATGCTCGGGTGCTCAGTACTCGTAACTAGTGATGAGGAGCACTACCATGCTCGGGTGCTCAGTACTCGTAACTAGTGATGAGGAGCACTACCATGCTCGGGTGCTCAGTACTCGTAACTAGTGATGAGCGGGCACTACCATGCTCGGGTGCTCAGTACTTGTAACTAGTGATGAGCGGGCACTACCATGCTCGGGTGCTCAGTACTGATAACTAGTGATGAGCGGGCACTACCATGCTCGGGTGCTCGGTACTCGTAACTAGTGATGAGCAGGCACTACCATGCTCGGGTGCTCAGTACTGATAACTAGTGATGAGTGGGCACTACCATGCTCGGGTGCTCAGTACTCGTAACTAGTGATGAGGAGCACTACCATGCTCGGGTGCTCAGTACTCGTAACTAGTGATGAGGAGCACTACCATGCTCGGGTGCTCAGTACTCGTAACTAGTGATGAGCGGGCACTACCATGCTCGGGTGCTCAGTACTTGTAACTAGTGATGAGCGGGCACTACCATGCTCGGGTGCTCAGTACTCGTAACTAGTGATGAGCGGGCACTACCATGCTCAGGTGCTCAGTTCCTGTAACTAGTGATGAGCGGGCACTACCATGCTCGGGTGCTCAGTACTTGTAACTAGTGATGAGCGGGCACTACCATGCTCGGGTGCTCAGTACTCGTAACTAGTGATGAGCGGGCACTACCATGCTCGGGTGCTCAGTACTTGTAACTAGTGATGAGGAGCACTACCATGCTCGGGTGCTCAGTACTCGTAACTAGTGATGAGGAGCACTACCATGCTCGGGTGCTCAGTACTCGTAACTAGTGATGAGCGGGCACTACCATGCTCGGGTACTCGTAACTAGTGATGAGCGGGCACTACCATGCTCGGGTGCTCGGTACTTGTAACTAGTGATGAGCGGGCACTACCATGCTCAGGTGCTCAATACTCGTAACTAGTGATGATCGGGCACTACCATGCTCGGGTGTTCAGTACTAGTAACTAGTGATGATCGGGCACTACCATGCTCGGGTGTTCAGTACTAGTAACTAGTGATGAGCGGGCACTACCATGCTCGGGTGTTCAGTACTAGTAACTAGTGATGATCGGGCACTACCATGCTCGGGTGTTCAGTACTAGTAACTAGTAATGATCGGGCACTACCATGCTCGGGTGCTCAGTACTCGTAACTAGTGATGAGCGAGCACTACCATGCTCAGGTGCTCGGTACTCGTAACTAGTGATGAGTGGACACTATCATGCTCGGGTGCTCAGTACTTGTAACTAGTGATGAGCGGGCACTGCCATCCTCAGGTGCTCAGTACTTGTAACTAGTGATGAGTGGTCACTACCATGCTCGGGTGCTCAGTACTTGTAACTAGTGATGAGCGGGCACTACCATGCTCAGGTGCTCAGCACTTGTAACTAGTGATGAGCGGGCACTACCATGCTCGGGTGCTCAGTACTCGTAACTAGTGATGAGCGGGCACTACCATGCTCAAGTGCTCAGTACTGGTAACTAGTGATGAGTGAGCACTACCATGCTCGGGTGCTCAGTACTCGTAACTAGTGATGAGCGGGCACTACCATGCTCGGGTGCTCGGTACTTGTAACTAGTGATGAGCGGGCACTACCATGCTCAGGTGCTCAATACTCGTAACTAGTGATGATCGGGCACTACCATGCTCGGGTGTTCAGTACTAGTAACTAGTGATGATCGGGCACTACCATGCTCGGGTGTTCAGTACTAGTAACTAGTGATGAGCGGGCACTACCATGCTCGGGTGTTCAGTACTAGTAACTAGTGATGATCGGGCACTACCATGCTCGGGTGTTCAGTACTAGTAACTAGTGATGAGCGGGCACTACCATGCTCGGGTGTTCAGTACTAGTAACTAGTGATGATCGGGCACTACCATGCTCGGGTGCTCAGTACTCGTAACTAGTGATGAGCGAGCACTACCATGCTCAGGTGCTCGGTACTCGTAACTAGTGATGAGTGGACGCTATCATGCTCGGGTGCTCTGTACTCGTAACTACTGATGAGCGGGCACTACCATGCTCGGGTGCTCAGTACTCGTAACTAGTGATGAGGAGCACTACCATGCTCGGGTGCTCAGTACTCGTAACTAGTGATGAGGAGCACTACCATGCTCGGGTGCTCAGTACTCGTAACTAGTGATGAGCGGGCACTACCATGCTCGGGTGCTCAGTACTCGTAACTAGTGATGAGCGGGCACTACCATGCTCGGGTGCTCAGTACTGGTAACTAGTGATGAGTGGGCACTACCATGCTCAGGTGCTCGGTACTCGTAACTAGTGATGAGCGGGCACTACCATGCTCAGGTGCTCAGTACTTGTAACTAGTGATGAGCGGACACTATCATGCTCGGGTGCTCAGTACTCGTAACTAGTGATGAGCGGGCACTACCATGCTCGGGTGCTCAGTACTGGTAACTAGTGATGAGCGGGCACTACCATGCTCGGGTGCTCAGTACTCGTAACTAGTGATGAGCGGGCACTACCATGCTTGGGTGCTCAGTACTCGTAACTAGTGATGAGTGGGCACTACCATGCTCGGGTGCTCAGTACTCGTAACTAGTGATGAGCGGGCACTACCATGCTCGGGTGCTCAGTACTGATAACTAGTGATGAGCGGGCACTACCATGCTCGGGTGCTCGGTACTCGTAACTAGTGATGAGCAGGCACTACCATGCTCGGGTGCTCAGTACTCGTAACTAGTGATGAGGAGCACTACCATGCTCGGGTGCTCAGTACTCGTAACTAGTGATGAGGAGCACTACCATGCTCGGGTGCTCAGTACTCGTAACTAGTGATGAGCGGGCACTACCATGCTCGGGTGCTCAGTACTCGTAACTAGTGATGAGCGGGCACTACCATGCTCGGGTGCTCAGTACTTGTAACTAGTGATGAGGAGCACTACCATGCTCGGGTGCTCAGTACTCGTAACTAGTGATGAGGAGCACTACCATGCTCGGGTGCTCAGTACTCGTAACTAGTGATGAGCGGGCACTACCATGCTCGGGTACTCGTAACTAGTGATGAGCGGGCACTACCATGCTCGGGTGCTCGGTACTTGTAACTAGTGATGAGCGGGCACTACCATGCTCAGGTGCTCAATACTCGTAACTAGTGATGATCGGGCACTACCATGCTCGGGTGTTCAGTACTAGTAACTAGTGATGATCGGGCACTACCATGCTCGGGTGTTCAGTACTAGTAACTAGTGATGAGCGGGCACTACCATGCTCGGGTGTTCAGTACTAGTAACTAGTGATGATCGGGCACTACCATGCTCGGGTGTTCAGTACTAGTAACTAGTAATGATCGGGCACTACCATGCTCGGGTGCTCAGTACTCGTAACTAGTGATGAGCGAGCACTACCATGCTCAGGTGCTCGGTACTCGTAACTAGTGATGAGTGGACACTATCATGCTCGGGTGCTCTGTACTCGTAACTACTGATGAGCGGGCACTACCATGCTCGGGTGCTCAGTACTCGTAACTAGTGATGAGGAGCACTACCATGCTCGGGTGCTCAGTACTCGTAACTAGTGATGAGGAGCACTACCATGCTCGGGTGCTCAGTACTCGTAACTAGTGATGAGCGGGCACTACCATGCTCGGGTGCTCAGTACTCGTAACTAGTGATGAGGAGCACTACCATGCTCGGGTGCTCAGTACTCGTAACTAGTGATGAGCGGGCACTACCATGCTCGGGTGCTCTGTACTAGTAACTAGTGATGAGCGAGCACTACCATGCTCAGGTGCTCGGTACTCGTAACTAGTGATGAGCGGGCACTACCATGCTCGGGTGCTCAGTACTTGTAACTAGTGATGAGCAGGCACTACCATGCTCAGGTGCTCAGTACTCGTAACTAGTGATGAGCGGACACTATCATGCTCGGGTGCTCAGTACTCGTAACTAGTGATGAGCAGGCACTACCATGCTCGGGTGCTCAGTACTGGTAACTAGTGATGAGCGGGCACTACCATGCTCGGGTGCTCAGTACTAGTGATGACTGGGCACTACCATGCTCGGGTGCTCAGTACTCGTAGCTAGTGATGAGCGGGCACTACCATGCTTGGGTGCTCAGTACTCGTAACTAGTGATGAGCGGGCACTACCATGCTCGGGTGCTCAGTACTGATAACTAGTGATGAGCGGGCACTACCATGCTCGGGTGCTCGGTACTCGTAACTAGTGATGAGCAGGCACTACCATGCTCGGGTGCTCAGTACTCATAACTAGTGATGAGGAGCACTACCATGCTCGGGTGCTCAGTACTCGTAACTAGTGATGAGGAGCACTACCATGCTCGGGTGCTCAGTACTCGTAACTAGTGATGAGCGGGCACTACCATGCTCGGGTGCTCAGTACTTGTAACTAGTGATGAGCGGGCACTACCATGCTCGGGTGCTCAGTACTCGTAACTAGTGATGAGCGGGCACTACCATGCTCAGGTGCTCAGTTCCTGTAACTAGTGATGAGCGGGCACTACCATGCTCGGGTGCTCAGTACTTGTAACTAGTGATGAGCGGGCACTACCATGCTCGGGTGCTCAGTACTCGTAACTAGTGATGAGCGGGCACTACCATGCTCGGGTGCTCAGTACTCGTAACTAGTGATGAGGAGCACTACCATGCTCGGGTGCTCAGTACTCGTAACTAGTGATGAGGAGCACTACCATGCTCGGGTGCTCAGTACTCGTAACTAGTGATGAGCAGGCACTACCATGCTCGGGTGCTCAGTACTCGTAACTAGTGATGAGCGGGCACTACCATGCTCAGGTGCTCAGTACTCGTAACTAGTGATGAGCGGGCACTACCATGCTCAGGTGCTCAGTACTCGTAACTAGTGATGAGCGGGCACTACCATGCTCGGGTGCTCAGTACTCGTAACTAGTGATGAGCGGGCACTACCATGCTTGGGTGCTCAGTACTCGTAACTAGTGATGAGCGAGCACTACCATGCTCGGGTGCTCAGTACTCGTAACTAGTGATGAGCGGGCACTACCATGCTCGGGTGGTCAATACTCGTAACTAGTGATGAGCGGGCACTACCATGCTCGGGTGCTCAGTACTCGTAACTAGTGATGAGCGGGCACTACCATGCTCGGGTGCTCAGTACTCGTAACTAGTGATGAGCGGGCACTACCATGCTCGGGTGCTCAGTACTCGTAACTAGTGATGAGTGGGCACTACCATGCTCGGGTGCTCAGTACTGATAACTAGTGATGAGCGGGCACTACCATGCTCGGGTGCTCAGTACTGATAACTAGTGATGAGCGGGCACTACCATGCTCGGGTGCTCAGTACTAGTGATGACTGGGCACTACCATGCTCGGGTGCTCAGTACTCGTAACTAGTGATGAGCGGGCACTACCATGCTTGGGTGCTCAGTACTCGTAACTAGTGATGAGCGGGCACTACCATGCTCGGGTGCTCAGTACTCGTAACTAGTGATGAGCGGGCACTACCATGCTCGGGTGCTCAGTACTGGTAACTAGTGATGAGCGGGCACTACCATGCTCGGGTGCTCAGTACTGATAACTAGTGATGAGCGGGCACTAACATGCTCGGGTGCTCAGTACTCGTAACTAGTGAGGAGCGGGCACTACCATGCTCGGGTGCTCAGTACTCGTAACTAGTGATGAGCGGGCACTACCATGCTCGGGTAATTGGAACTCGGAATGGCACTCAGACGGGCTCGACTCGGACCGAGTAGAATGGAAGTCAATGGGAAGATCTTTCGTAAAAAAATGGAGCTCACACTTGATTTCCATTATACTTGGTACTCGAGTCGCACCTATCCGTGTATCCGACTGCTCGCTCCGAGCATGGTAGTGCTCGCTCATCACTAGATTTCACCTTTCGCTATGGAAAAAAGTGGTATTTGCGGCGCTTGATAATGCTGGGTTCAGATTTATAAAAAAAAAATGTCTATTTTCTTCTTTCTGACCTTCTGTTTGTAAGGTTTTTACATTCGTTTGTCATCAGTTTGTCCAAAATTAATTGGAAGCCTAAGGCTGCGTGCCCACGATCAGTGTTTGCTGCGTTTTGGACTCCACATGCTTCAGCTGCGTCCAAAACGCTGCATTGTACAGTACAAGCACAATGGATGGATTTCTAGAAATCATGTGCCCACTGTGCTTGTTTTTCCGCAGCCAACCCTGACATGCGGTGCGACTTTCCAGACCGCAACATGTCAGTTGTTTGCTGCGGATTCGCATGCATCCTCCGTAGGGAGAACACAAGCAAGAGACCGCAGCGCACCGAACCCTGATCGTGGGTACGAGCAGCTGCGGTCTCATGCGGAGGAGACATGTGGTCCCACCGGTCAGGACCCGCTGCCTCCAGGACGCAGTGAGTTCTGTTCGGTACATGTGGTCGCCATTCATATTTTGCAACAATAAATATACCTTAAATGTTTTCTGTTCTGACATCACACTTATAAACTTATAAAGTACAGGAATTTTCATCCAAGTCTTTCTCACCAGGATGCTGTTGTTTATTTTGCAGGCCGATATACCATGGAACAAATGGAACAAATATTTATTCAGAATTTTGAAGTTGCGTATGAAGAAATCTGTTCCACTACAATTGAAAGTGCGCCGGATGTGGTACAGTATAGCTTTTTTTTTTTTTTTATCTCCAGTCTTACTTTGTTTGGGTAAAAGTAGTTGTACCCTTTCCCGTGCTGCAGAGGACATTTATGTCTGTGTCCTAAACATGACGTGGACACAGGAATTTTCTTTATAATGTATAGGCGGCATTGGAAGTAGCCACAAAGAACAGAAATGGTGATCACCTTTAAATACCGTATTTTTCGCTTTATAAGACGCACTTTTCCTCCCCAAATTTTGGGAGGAAAATGGGGGGTGCGTCTTATAAAGCGGTAGCGGGGGGGGGGGGGGGTCCTGTCTGAGGCGATCGGGCGGGTGCCTGTGGCTGCATGCAAGCGCCCGGGTACCTGTACTTGCATGCAGCGGCAGCCGGGTACCCGTGGCTGTGTACGGGCGGCAGCGGGTGCTGTGTGGGGTCGGCAGCCAGGTACCTGTGCTTGCATGCGGTGGCAGACGGGTACCCATGGCTGTGTGCGGGCGGCAGCCGGGTGCTGTGTGCGAGCGGCAGTCGGGTGCCCGTGCAGGTACTCGGCTGCCGCCCTCACACAGTCACCCATCTGCCGCCCGCACACAGCCATGGGTACCCGGCTGCCACCGCACGCAAGCACAGGTACCCGGCGGCTTGTACGCGGGGTGGGCGGGCAGCCTGCTGGCTGCCACTCTGTGCATGCGGGGCGGGCGGCTGTGCAGCTTACCAGTTGTCCGCGGTCCCACTTTCAAATGATGGCGCCGGTGGAGCTCTTGGATGAGAGCTCCATCTGCGCACGCGCTGCTCCGGGAGTCAGCGCGTGCGCAGATGGAGCCCTTGGATGAGAGCTCCATCTGCGCATGCGTCGCTCCGGGCGCCATTACTTGAATCGGGACCGCGGACACACTCCACCACTGAGCCGTCGCCGCCGCTCCCACTACTGAGCCGCCGCTGCCACCACTGAACCGGGACCGCGGACACACGCCACCACTGAGCAGTCCCTGCCGCTGCCACCACTGAGCAGTTGCCGCCGCTCCCACCACTGAGCCGCCGCCGCCGCTGCCACCACTGAACCGGGACCGCGGACACACGCCACCACTGAGCAGTCCCTGCCGCTGCCACCACTGAGCAGTCCCTGCCGCTGCCACCACTGAGCAGTTGCCGCCGCCGCTGCCACCACTGAACCGGGACCGCGGACACTCACTGCACCGGCCTGCTGCACGGCTCACACGCCACGGCTGCTGCCGCCACCACGGACCCCACGGATCCTGCCACCGCGGACGCCACCGCGCCTGCAACCACGGCACCTGCAACCACGGACCCCGCTGCCACTGACCTGCCGCGCCTGCCAGCACAACCTGTGCCTCCTGTGACCCCGCTTCACCACCACTGCTGCCCCCCTCCGGTAAGAGAACACCGGAGTATAAGACGGACCCCATTTTTCTTTTTTTTACCTTTTTTATGTCTAAGTTTGGGGTGCGTCTTATATTCCGGTGCGTCTTATAAAGCGAAAAATACGGTAGTCATCATAGTCATCAACCCAAGTGAAGAATGCTCTCCTGGAAATCAGTGCTTCAGTATCAAAGTCTACCATAATGAGAAGACTTCATGAGAGCAAATCCAGAGGAAGGTGGAAACTATTCACCAGCCTTACAAATAGAAAAGCCAGATTAGATTTTGACAAAAAACATCTAGAGAACTTGCCCAGTTCTGGAAAAGCATCCTGTGGACAGATGAAACTAAGATCAACCTGTACCAGAATGATAGGAGGAAATAAGTCTGAAGAAGGCCTGCAACGGCTCCTCATCCAGAGCACAGCACATCCTCTGTAACACATAGTTGAGGCAGAGTGATGTCCGCACATGACTGACATTCAATGACCCTGGGTCACTAATGATTATTGACGATGTGACTGAAGACAGAAGCAGCCGGATGAATTCTGAAGTTGTATAGGGTTATACTTTAAGCTCAGATTCCACCAAATGCAGCAAGGTTGATTGGACGGTGCTTCACAAACAGATGGACAATGACCCAAAACATCCTGCAAAAGCAACACCGTAGTTTATAAGGTAAAGAAGTGGAATATTCAGCAATGGCCGAGTAAATCACCAGACCTCAACCCCATCGTGCTGCATTTCACATGATTCAGAGAAAGATGAGCAGGAATCCCTCATGTCTGTGTGTGCTGTGTGTGGGAGACATCATAGCAGCTAGTTCCCACTAGCTCAGAGACAACTAACAATTAGAGAGAGTCCGCTCAGGGGAAAACTACAGGATACAAGTGAAGTAAGGGCCAGAAAATGTTTTATTCCTCATGTATGCACATGTGACAGCTTATTCTGAACAGTCACCTGAAATGACAGGTATGGCTTAAAGATTACTCCCAACTCACCAAGTTATTACCTTGCTGATCAGTTGTGGTCTGACCGCTGGGACCACCATTGGTCCCAAGAGCAGGGCTATGAAATACCCAGTAGTAATGGAGCAGTTGACATTCTTCTGTTCCACTAATTTTATCTTCTATGTCTTCTTATCTATTTTACTTACCATGTTTCTCTTTTAGGTGTTGATGCACTCACCCGAAAAGTGCCAGTTGAAAACTGTAGATTCCATCGAGGATGCTATGGAGGCCATTTATGAATATGAGGAAAGTACAACCACAAATTTTAACGTTCTAGAAACGAAAAAAGATTTTGGAAATGAAGGTAATTTTAACTACTATTTTGATTTAGAGGAGATTTTTAGGCTAAAGGAGCTAACTTTTAGAGCCTTTAGGTCCCACCGATCACCAGAACTGGGGCCAGGAGTTCTCCTTCCTCTGTTGGCCTAGATAATGCATGGAACGGCAGCTAAGGAAGCCTATCTCTAGTGTATAGTACCGGAGATACCCTAATGTAGCCGAACACTGGTGCTACTCAATTCTCGCACGAGTAACTCACAAGTGTCACACCGGCCTGATGTGTATGGCCAACTTATGTCTCTATGTTCTCTGCACCCACAGAGATCGCCAGTTTACCCTTCTTTATTTCAAGACCTATTTTACTAAAGGGGTTTTCTGCTTTCAAAAAAACCCTGTTCCCCAGTTGCAGTTTGTTTAAAATAAATAAATGTGCTTTACTCACCCTCCCTGGGTCCAACGCTGAGTCTTCGCCTCTGCGCCTGGTGTCTGTTATTGTTTGCAGCATTGACGGCACTGCGGACAAACACGGAGTTCAGCCGCTCTGCCCAAATTGATTAGCAATTTTAAGCCACCGATTGGCTTCAGGAGAAGGGGGTGGAGACTGTGCTGGACCCGAGGAGGGTGAGTAAAGCACAGTTAGTTTTTGTTTGTTTGTTTTTTAAGCAAACTGCAATCAATAACAAGTTTTCCGAAACTTCTTTACTGAAGCTCCTTAAAGATCATGAAAATATCAGTTTTCTCTGAAGCCTCATTGGGGGACACAGGACCATGGGTGCTGTGTCCCCCAATGATGGCTAAGAGAAAACGATTTTACGGTGAGTACACAAAAATCCGTTTTTCTCTGACGCCTCATTGGGGGACACAGCACCCATGGTCCTGTGTCCCCCAATGATGGCTAAGAGAAAACGATTTTACGGTGAGTACAAAAAATCCGTTTTTTCTTTATTCCCATTTTCTTTAGAACTTTGGCTTTTCTCTGACGCCTCATTGTTGGACACAGGACCATGGGTCTTATGCTGCCTATCCATAGGAGGACACTAAGTAGATGCAAAAGCATAGCTCCTCCTCTGCAGTAGGACCAGGCAGTCTCAGTTTTAGCTTAGTGTCTATAGGAGGCACTTCCTTTCAAGGTTTGTTATTTTTTGAGGGCGACGGTTTCCTTTTGGGACCGATCTCCCACTACCATCAACGGACGGGAACGTGAAGTGTTGCCTACACATACCCCCTCCCGCGACGCTGGATCCTGGGCTGGACTACGGGTTCCATAGACACCGATTTTCCAAAGGCCAGGGCAGAGGCACAATTCCTCAGCCCCTCTTTGCAGGCTCTGAGTTGAATATGGCACCGTTGTGACCGGATACAGCAAGCTGACTCTGCTATTGTCACTGCCTGGATTGCAGCAGTGTTTAAGGTGAGATCCCCCCTGACTGGTTTCCCAGACAAAAGGAGAAAAGGCTGTGCAGGAAAGGCTACCAGGGCTGAATATACAGTATTTATTATGAGAAAGTCCCTGGCTAATGCAAGGAAGAGAGCCCCAGGACTCCTGAACACACAGTGTTAACTTTTCCCTAGCTTGCTGGCTGGAGGAGGGGGGAAGTCCCTCCTGTTTGCAAACTCCTGCACAGATAATTTCCACAGGCAGGTGGGAGGGGGTGGCTAGAGAATCACAGAGCTCAGGGACTCACTGTTTATTATCTGCTCTGTTTATTTGATCTAGCAGAAAAGCCGGCTGATAACCACCAGTGGCAGAGGGAGGAAAACTATCAGAAGCTCCTTTCTTTGTCGCTCCTAATTGGGAGACCCAGACAATTGGGTGTATAGGCTATGCCTCCGGAGGCCGCACAAAGTATTACACTAAAAGTGTAAAGCCCCTCCCCTTCTGCCTATACACCCCCCGTGCTCCCACGGGCTGCTCAGTTTTTTTGCTTTGTGCGAAGGAGGCAGACATGCACGCACAGCTCCACAGATTGGTCAGCAGCAGCTGCTGACTATGTCGGATGGAAGAAAAGTGGGATCATATAGAGCCCCCAGCATGCTCCCTTCTCACCCCACTTTTGTCGGCGGTGTGGTTAAGGTTGAGGTATCCATTGCGGGTACGGAGGCTGGAGCCCACATGCTGTTTTCCTTCCCCATCCCCCTCAGGGCTCTGGGTGAAGTGGGATCCTATCGGTCTCCAGGCACAGGAGACCGTGCTTCATCCACAACTCCTGTGGAGCCTGCTGGATAGGAGCCGGGTACCGTTCAGGGACATGGCCCTGCTACGTGGAGGTACTCTGTATCCCTGTGGGGACCGTGCACAGCAACACTTCAGCTTTGCTGGGTGTGCTAGTGCACCGGGGACCGCGGCGCTGACCGGGTTAAAAGGTGCCATTACACACTCAGCGTTGCTGAGTGTGTTTATGTATAGGGACTGCCGCGCTGACCGCCGCTGCCACGGAACACTGCGGCGCGGCTGGGACTTGTAGTGCGCCGGGGACTTCCGCGCTGGCCGCGCTTATACGGCGGCCGCGCTTATTACTCGAGTCCCCGGCTTGTTTCGGCCTAGTCTCTTTTCCTCCCGCCCTCAGCCCTGACAGGCAGGGGAAGGGCGGGAGGCTGCACAGAACGAGCAGCACTGAGGGCTGGAGCATGCTTTGCATACTCCACCCCTCTCACTGTGCACAGTGCTGCTCCAGTTCCCGCACTTTCTGGGCCACGCCCACGACTCCCTCCTCTCCTCAGGACGCCGGCAGCCATTCCTGTCAGCTCCTCGGACGCAGCAGAGGGGGACAAAGTCTGGGAGACCCAGGCAGGGACTTTGGTGGCCTCACAACCGCTTTAAGTGGGTGGTAAGCAGCACCTGTGGTGCTAGCCCCATTGTGCAGTAGTGTGACTATACAGTATATGTTTATGATACTTTACACTGTATGGTGCACAGTTGATTTCTGGCTATATACCCTATTGTGTTGCTCAGGGAAGATAATAGCATGGCGCCCACAAAAGGCAGGGGTGCCAAAACACAGGCTTATTATGCTGCCTGCGCCGCATGTACGACCCCGCTACCGGCAGGTTCCACTGACCCTCATTGTGTACAGTGCTCGGACCCTGTGACACTTACTCAGCCAGAGCCTCTGCTAAGAGGGGCCCAGGGGGAGCCACCTGCTGACAATGTCCAGGTGACGGGGACAGAGTTTGCAAAACTCTCTGAGACTATGGCTAAGATACTAGAAGCCTTGCAGTCCAGGCAGATATCTCAGCACATGGACTCTGTTGAATCTTTGTTCCCTGGCCCCCCTCAGTTGGACCAACAATGTCCTCCCGGGGTATCTCATAGATCCCAGGCTGAGGGTTCTGACACAGACCCCAGCCCCAGACCGACTAAGCGAGCTCGCTTAGATTTTCCCTCGACATCATCATATTGTTCAGGGTCTCAGCGAGGGGAATCTCGGGTTGATGAAGCGGAAACAGTTGATCAGGATTCTGATCCTGAGGGCGCTCTCAATCTTAATACTCCAGACGGGGACGCCATAGTGAACGATCTTATTGCGTCCATCAATCAAATGCTGGATATTTCTCCCTCAGCTCCTCCGGCAGAGGAGTCGGCTTCTCAGCAGGAGAAATTCCGTTTCAGGTTCCCCAAGCGTACACCGAGTATGTTTCTGGACCACTCTGATTTCAGAGAGGCAGTCCAGAATCACCATGCTTGTCCAGATAAGCGTTTTTCTAAGCGTCTTAAGGATACACGTTATCCTTTTCCCCCTGACGTGGTTAAAAGTTGGACTCAGTGTCCCAAAGTGGATCCTCCAATCTCCAGACTGGCGGCTAGATCCATACTTGCAGTGGAAGATGGTGCTTCACTCAAAGATGCCACTGACAGGCAGATGGAGCTCTGGTTGAAATCCATCTATGAAGCTAACGGCGCTTCTTTTGCCCCAGCATTCGCAGCTGTATGGGCGCTACAAGCTATCTCAGCAGGTCAAGCGCAAATTGAAGCAGCCACATGCACGTCCGCGCCACAAGTGGCGTCCATTACCACTCAGACCTCGGCATTTGCGTCTTACGCTATTAATGCTGTCCTGGACTCTGCGAGCCGGACGGCGGTTGCAGCCGCCAATTCGGTGGTACTCCGCAGGGCCTTGTGGCTACGGGAATGGAAGGCAGATTCTGCTTCCAAAAAGCGCTTAACCAGTTTGCCAATTTCTGGCGACAGATTGTTTGGCGAGCGTTTGGATGAAATCATCAAACAATCCAAGGGAAAGGATACATCCTTAACCCAGCCCAAACCGAACATACCCCAACAGAGGAGAGGGCAGTCGAGGTTTCGGTCCTTTCGGGGCGCGGGCAAGTCTCAATTCTCCTCGTCCAAAAGGCCTCAGAAAAATCAGAGGAACTCCGACTCATGGCGGTCTAACTCACGTCCTAAAAAGACCGCCGGAGGTGCCGCTACCAAGGCGGCCTCCTCATGACTTGCGGCCACTTCACACCGCATCCTCGGTCGGTGGCAGACTCTCCCGCTTTTGCGACATCTGGCTGCCACAGGTACAAGACCGTTGGGTGAGAGACATTCTGTCTCACGGTTACAGGATAGAGTTCAGCTCTCGTCCTCCGACTCGATTCTTCAAAACATCTCCGCCTCCCGAGCGAGCCGATGCTCTTCTGCAGGCGGTAGGCACTCTAAAGGCGGAAGGAGTGGTGGTCCCTGTGCCTCTTCAGCAACAGGGTCACGGTTTTTACTCCAACCTGTTTGTGGTTCCAAAGAAAGACGGGTCTTTCCGTCCTGTCCTGGACCTGAAACTGCTCAACAAACACGTAAAGACCAGGCGGTTCCGGATGGAATCCCTCCGCTCCGTCATCGCCTCAATGTCCCAAGGAGATTTCCTCGCATCGATCGATATCAAAGATGCTTATCTCCACGTACCGATTGCTGCAGAGCATCAGCGCTTCCTGCGCTTCGCCGTAGGACACGAACACCTTCAGTTCGTGGCACTGCCGTTCGGACTGGCGACAGCCCCACGGGTTTTCACCAAGGTCATGGCTTCAGTAGTAGCGGTACTCCACTCTCGGGGTCACTCAGTGATCCCGTACTTGGACGATCTGCTGGTCAAGGCACCCTCTCAAGAGGCATGCCAACACAGCCTCAACGCCACTCTAGAAACTCTCCAGAGTTTCGGGTGGATTATCAACTTTCCAAAGTCAAATCTGACACCGGCCCAATCGCTAACATATCTTGGCATGGAGTTTCATACTCTAGCAGCGATAGTGAAGCTCCCGTTGAACAAACAGCGTTCACTACAGACAGGAGTGCAATCTCTCCTGCAGGGCCAGTCGCACTCCCTGAGGCGCCTCATGCACTTCCTAGGGAAGATGGTAGCAGCAATGGAGGCAGTTCCTTTTGCGCAGTTTCATCTGCGTCCTCTTCAATGGGACATCCTACGCAAATGGGACAGGAATCCGACGTCCCTCGACAGAAACGTCTCTCTATCTCAGGCAACCAAAGCTTCTCTTCGGTGGTGGCTTCTTCCCACTTCACTATCGAAGGGGAAATCCTTTCTACCCCCATCCTGGGCGGTGGTCACGACGGACGCGAGTCTGTCAGGGTGGGGAGCAGTTTTTCTCCACCACAGGGCCCAGGGTACGTGGACTCAGCAAGAGTCCTCACTCCAGATCAATGTCCTGGAGATCAGGGCAGTGTATCTGGCCCTGAAGGCGTTCCAGCAGTGGCTGGAAGGCAAGCAGATCCGAATTCAATCGGAAAACTCCACAGCGGTGGCTTACATCAACCACCAAGGCGGGACACGCAGTCGGCAAGCCTTCCAGGAAGTCCGACGGATTTTGATGTGGGTGGAAGCCACGGCCTCCACCATCTCCGCAGTTCACATCCCGGGCGTGGAAAACTGGGAAGCAGACTTTCTCAGTCGCCAGGGCATGGACGCAGGCGAATGGTCCCTTCACCCGGACGTGTTTCAGGAGATCTGTTGCCGCTGGGGGATGCCGGACGTCGACCTAATGGCGTCCCGGCACAACAACAAGGTCACGGCATTCATGGCGCGATCTCACGATCACAGAGCTCTGGCGGCAGACGCCTTAGTTCAGGATTGGTCCCAGTTTCAACTCCCTTATGTGTTTCCTCCTCTGGCACTGTTGCCCAGAGTGTTACGCAAGATCAGGGCCGACTGGCGCCGCGCCATCCTCGTCGCTCCAGACTGGCCGAGGAGGTCGTGGTACCCGGATCTGTGGCATCTCACGGTCGGCCAACCGTGGGCACTACCAGACCGACCAGACTTACTATCTCAAGGGCCGTTTTTCCATCTGAATTCTGCGGCCCTGAACCTGACTGTGTGGCCATTGAGTCCTGGATCTTAGCGTCCTCAGGATTATCTCAGGAGGTCATTGCCACTATGAGACAGGCTAGGAAACCAACGTCCGCCAGGATCTACGACAGGACGTGGAAAATATTCCTGTCATGGTGCTCTGCTGGGAGTTTTTCTCCCTGGCCTTTTGCCTTGCCCACTTTCCTGTCTTTTCTTCAGTCCGGATTAGAAAAGGGTTTGTCACTCGGCTCCCTTAAGGGACAAGTCTCTGCGCTCTCTGTGTTTTTTCAGAAGCGCCTGGCCAGGCTTCCACAGGTACGCACGTTCCTGCAGGGGGTTTGTCACATCGTTCCTCCTTACAAACGTCCGTTGGAACCCTGGGATCTGAACAGGGTGCTGCTGGTTCTTCAGAAACCACCGTTTGAGCCAATGAAAGATATTTCTCTCGCACGCCTTTCACAGAAAGTGGTTTTCCTAGTAGCAATCACTTCACTTCGGAGAGTGTCGGAGCTCGCAGCTCTGTCATGCAAAGCCCCCTTCCTGGTGTTTCACCAGGACAAGGTGGTTCTGCGTCCGGTTCCGGAATTTCTCCCTAAAGTGGTATCCCCCTTTCATCTGAATCAGGATATCTCCTTACCCTCTTTTTGTCCTCATCCAGTTCACCAATGTGAAAAGGATTTGCACTTGTTAGATCTGGTGAGAGCACTCAGGTACTACATTTCTCGTACGGCGCCGCTGCGCCGCTCGGATGCACTTTTTGTCCTTGTCGCTGGCCAGCGTAAAGGGTCACAGGCTTCCAAATCAACCCTGGCTCGGTGGATCAAGGAACCAATTCTCGAAGCTTACCGTTCTGCGGGGCTTCCGGTTCCCTCACGGCTGAAAGCCCATTCTACCAGAGCCGTGGGTGCGTCCTGGGCTTTGAGGCACCAGGCTACGGCTCAGCAGGTGTGTCAGGCGGCTACCTGGTCGAGCCTGCACACTTTCACGAAACACTATCAGGTGCATACCTATGCTTCGGCAGATGCCAGCCTAGGTAGGCGAGTCCTTCAGGCGGCGGTTAGCCACCTGTAGGCCGGAGCCGTTACGGCTCTATTATGAGGTATTATTTACCCACCCAGGGACTGCTTTTGGACGTCCCAATTGTCTGGGTCTCCCAATTAGGAGCGACAAAGAAGAAGGGAATTTTGTTTACTTACCGTAAATTCCTTTTCTTCTAGCTCCAATTGGGAGACCCAGCACCCGCCCCTGTTTTTTTGTGTACACATGTTGTTCATGTTGAATGGTTTCAGTTCTCCGTTATTCCTTCGGATTGAGCTTACTTTAATCAGTTTATAATTGTTTTTCCTCCTTCTTGCTTTTGCACCAAAACTGAGCAGCCCGTGGGAGCACGGGGGGTGTATAGGCAGAAGGGGAGGGGCTTTACACTTTTAGTGTAATACTTTGTGCGGCCTCCGGAGGCATAGCCTATACACCCAATTGTCTGGGTCTCCCAATTGGAGCTAGAAGAAAAGGAATTTACGGTAAGTAAACAAAATTCCCTTCTTCCCGCCGTTTTTTTTACTACCCACAGCGGGGGGGGCACACTGACTACTTCTTCGCGCTCTTTTAGCGCTAAGCCATGCCCCCCGCGGCCGCGATAAGCCCCGCCCCCTTCCCAGGAAAGCATGGGAAGATCTCCAGCTATCGGCTGATTCTGGTAAGGTGCTGCTCACTGTAGCTCTGCTGAGCATTGCTCCCCCTCCTAGCATACTCCTATCAGGAACATGCAGAATTCAAAAGACACTAAGAGGGCTAAGGCTCACATAGTCTATTATTCGGCCTGCACTGCCTGCCATGTTGAGCTACCACGTAAACACACCTCTTCTCTCTGTGAGTCCTGTGCCCCTATAGCCCTCCAAGACCCCCCTGCCACCACCGCCGCAACCGTCAGCCCAGAGCCTAGGGCTCCCAGCCCACCGGAATGGGCACAGTTTCTGTCCCAATCCATGGAAAAACTGTCACAGAACCTGGTGCTGGCTATGCAATGTTGTCCTCCACACCCTTCTGGGTCCCTGGACGGAACGCAGCCTTTGTATACCCCTATGGAGGATCCTTCTGAGGTAATCCGGGCACACGCTTCACCGGTTGCAGGGATCAGGAAAAGAGCACACGGCCGGGTGTCTCCAGCACTCTCTCATGGCCCCCATGGCTCTCCCTCGGGAGCACACAGGGCAGGCTCTACCACACGCTCCACGGCTTCTGAAGAGCCGGAGGAGGGAGAATGCTGTTTGTACCAGGAGGATTCCTTGGTTTCAGCCTCCCCAGATGATCAAACTGCAATAGACTCCCTTATAGCAGCAATCAACCAAACTCTGCATGTGGAGGATCCCCCATCCACTAGCACTGGCCATGCGGTCTCCTTTAAAAGGGCAAGGAAACCCCAAAAGGTTTTCGCTGATCACCCTGAGTTTCAGGATATACTCACAACGCAAAGGGAGAAGCCTGACAGGCTCTTCGGTAACCGAAAACTCATGGAGTCCCGGTAACCTTTTGCCTCACCTGCCCCTAAGGGCTGGGCCGATCCGCCCTCGGTTGACCCCCCGGTCTCCCGCCTTACCGCAAAGACGCTCCTGTCTTTACCCGATGGTTCCTCCATCAAGGACCCGACAGACAGACAGGTGGAGCACCTCGCCCGCTCTGCTTTTGAGGCTGCGGGTTCCTCCCTCTCGCCCTCCTTTGCCTCTGTGTGGGTCGCAAAGGCGATCTCGGTCTGGGCAGAATAACACTTCGCTTCAGGAATCCCAGTTCACTCATACCTTCACAGAGGTAACAGCTCAAATTGCCGCTGTGGCAGAGTACCTCATGCAGGCCTCCATGGACGCTGCTACCTGCGCAGCGTTTGCCGCCTCAAATACCATAGCCATCCGTAGAGCTCTCTGGCTCCAACAATGGCGAGCGGACTCTGCCTCCAAGAAGTCTCTCACGGACCTCGCCTTTTTTCCAGACCGATTGTTTGGCGAACGTCTGGACAAGCTCATTTCTGACGCCACTGGAGGAAAGAGTACCTCCCCCAGCTGAAGTCCAGGATGTCCTTCACCAGACGTCCACAGTCCTCGTTCCGCTCCTTTCGGAACTCATTTGGTTGGTCGACACCCCGTGCTGTCCACGCCACCAGCCGCGGACTACGCAGGGACCGACCTTCTCAGCTCTCCTCGAAACCTACTTCGTCATGGCAGCCTAGACCGAAACAGTCCAGGACTAGGGAGACTCGTCCACGACGTTTTCCCCCCTCATGACTTTTTCGGCGCCCCGGAAGACACACTCATTGTAGGAGGTTTACTGCGGCTCTTTCAACACATCTGGGCTGCCGCCACAGACGACAAATGGGTGCGAGACCTTGTGTCTTCCAGTTACCGCATAGAATTTCGGACCTGACCCCCGAGTCGTTTCTAACAGCAGGAGTGATAATACCTGTCCCAGACGACGAGAAGTTCGGGGGTTTTTATTCCAACCTCTTTGTGGTTCACAAAAAGGATGGGTCAGTTCGACCCATCCTGGACCTCAAACACCTAAACAAGCATGTGCACGTACGGAGATTCAGAATGGAGTCCCTAAGGTCCATTAATGCATCCATGGTCGAAGGGGAATTCCTCGCATCCATAGACATCAAGGACGCGTACCTTCACATACCCATCGCCCCAGATCACCAAAAGTTCCTCCGCTTTGCAATTCAGGACTCCCACTTTTAATTCGTAGCTCTACCCTTTGGCCTTGCCACCGCACCAAGGGTCTTCACCAAAGTCATGGCGGCCGCCAAGAGCGTCCTTCACGCAAGGGGAGTGGTCATTCTCCCTTACTTGGACGACCTCCTCATCAAGGCCCTCTCCTTCGACGACTGCTCAACCAGCGTACAAATCACTGTGGACACCCTATCCCGCTTAGGGTGGCTAGTGAATCTGGACAAATCATCCCTGGCCCCATCACGATCCATCACCTTCCTGGGCATGTCCCTGGACACCCGTCGGGGCTTGATCCTTCTCCCTCAGGACAAGGCGATCGTTCTTCAACGAGCGGTACGCTGCCTTCTACATCCTCCGTCTCGCTCCATTCGATTCAGCATGAAAGTGCTCGGCAGGATGGTGGCGGCTATGGAAGCAGTACCCTTTGCTCAACTGCACCTCCGCCCACTGCAGCTAGCCCTTCTAGCAGCCTGGGACAAGAGCCCCTTCTCCCTGGACAGACATCTTCACCTGACGCCTTCAGTCAGGTACACACTCCGCTGGTGGCTTCGGTCCTCATCCCTATCGAAGGGGAGATCTTTTCTCCCAGTGAACTGGCTGGTCCTGACCACGGACGCCAGCCTCCTAGGCTGGGGAGCAGTGTACCGGCACCACACTGCTCAAGGACGTTGGACGCCCCAGGACTCTTCCCTACCCATAAACACCCTGGAACTCAGCGTGATCTTCCTCGCGCTCAGAGCGTTCTGCCCTCTGCTAGCGGGTCGTCAGATTCGAGTCCAATCGGACAATGAGACAGCTGTAGCCTGTATCAATCGGCAGGGGGGCACCCGCAGCAAAGCGGCTTATCTCGAGGCCCACAAGCTCCTCAGCTGGGCCGAATCGACGGGATCAGTGATATCAGCGGTACACATACCGGGGGTAGAGAACTGGGCAGCAGACTTTCTGAGTCGCCAAGGCCTGGCCGCCGGAGAATGGTCTCTCCACCCAGATGTGTTTCTACACATCTGCACTCGCTTGGGCACACCAGACGTGGACCTAATGGCCTCAAGGTTGAATGCAAAGGTGCCCGCGTTCATAGCCAGGTCACTCGACCCGTAGTCCATCGGCGCGGATGCTCTAGTCTGCTCCTGGCACCACTTCCGCCTGCCTTACATATTTCCACCTCTACCCCTGCTGCCGCGGGTGATCAGGAAGATCAAGGCAGAGGGAGTCCCGGTGATACTGATAGCACCGGACTGGCCCAGGCACGCCTGGTACGCCGAATTGGTACAAATGCTCACAGACGCACAGTGGCGCCTTCCAGACATCCCAGACTTGCTGACCCAAGGGCCCATTTCCCATCAGAACTCCAGAGCCCTGAAGCTGACGGCATGGCCATTGAGACCTGGGTATTAACAAGAGCGTGATTTTCCCCCGCGGTTATTTCCACAATGATCAGCGCCCGAAAGCCTGCTTCAATCCGCATTTACCCCCGTACGTGGAAAATCTTCCTTTCATGGTGCAGAGAAACTAACGTCCAGCCTATGCCTCTGGCCATCCCCAGAATTCTCGACTTTCTGCAGTCTGGCTTGCAAGCGGGGTTGGCTCTCAGTTCCCTTAAAGGCCAGGTCTCAGCGCTCTCAATCTTCTACCAATGTCGCCTGGCTCAAAAACCGCAAGTCAAGACCTTCCTCCAGGGCGTTTCCCATCTAGTTCCCACGTACAAACGGCCGCTGGACCCATGGGACCTCAACTTCGTTCTGGATGGTCTCCAGAGGTCTCCCTTTGAACCCCTCAAGGAATCCTCCCTTGCTCTTCTGTCCTGGAAGGTAACATTCCTGGTGGCAATTACGTCCATCAGACGGGTTTCGGAGCTAGCAGCACTCTCTTGCCGTGAGCCTTTCCTGATCTTTCTCGAGGACAAGGTGGTTCTGCGCCCCCTTCCGGATTTCCTTCCAAAGGTTCTTACCCCGTTTCATTTGAACGAGGACATTGTTCTGCCTTCCTTTTGTCTACACCCAGTTCATAGGGTGGAAAGGTCTCTGCATTCGTTAGACCTCGTCAGAGCTCTCAGATATTACATATCCAGGACAGCCCCCTTTAGGAAAACGGACTCTTTGTTCGTCATTCCTGAGGGGCCTAAGAAGGGACAGGCAGCCTCAAAGGCGACTCTGGCTCGCTGGATTCGCTCTGCGATCCAGGAAGTCAACCGCCTGCAACTCAAGCCCATTCCTAGTGGGCTGCGGGCTCATTCCACGTGAGCAGTTGGCGCTTCGTGGGCCATTCGGCATCAGGCTTCAGTGGAACAGGTGTGTAAGGCTGTGACCTGGTCTAGCCTACATACGTTTTCAAAGCATTACAGAGTCCATACCCAGGTTTCAACTGAGGCAAATCGGGGTAGGAAAATTCTGCAAACGGCAGTAGAGCACCTCTCTCAGTAGGCGCTCCAGGCTGTCTGGGACTGGTTCCTAGTCCTTGGGTTGTGTTGTCTTCTTTTATGTTTCCCACCCATGGACTGCTTTAGGACGTCCCATGGTCCTGTGTCCCCCAATGAGGCGTCAGAGAAAAACGGATTTTTGTGTACTCACTGTAAAATCGTTTTCTCTTAGCCATCATTGGGGGACACAGCACCCACCCTGTGCCCTGCGGGGCCTTGGTTCTCTCAGTACCTTATTTGGTTTTGGCTCTTCTTTTCTCATGTTCCTCTGTTGAGAAGTTTTTTACTGCTTTTTTCTCCTACTGCTTGTGTACTAAAACTGAGGTTGCCTCGCCCGGCCAGGGGGTGTATACTGCAGAAGAGGAGCTATGCTTTTGCATCTACTTAGTGTCCTCCTATGGATAGGCAGCATAACACATAACATAACATCGTCCTGTGTCCCCCAATGATGGCTAAGAGAAAACGATTTTACGGTGAGTACACAAAAATCCTTTTTTTTTTTTTACTGATTGGCTAATGCACTCTACAGTATATTGTATGATAGTTTAGAATGATAAATAATGTAATAGGAATACAAGGTAATTTTTTTTTTTAAATTTGATATTTTTAAAGCATTTATGCCGACGTCGAAGGTTACCGTACATTGGGAAGGACCGGTGGTTAATGACGTTTCGTTACATGAGTTTTCAGGAGTTCCTTTCATAATTGTTGGAAGAAAGGTATTAGGTTGCCATCATGGCAGGGATAGAGCAGTAGCCCAGAAAAGGAAATATGCAGAGGCTATACTTCAGAAAGAGGTAAAATCTTTTAATTCTAAATAATTTATTGAAAGAATTTGAACACTTGTATTATTAATGGTGCGTCTGTTCTTACAGAATGGTCCTAGTACATACATACTAAGAAATAAAGCACATTTGTAAATGGTTGTGGTTAAAATGAATGAGTTTTCTGCTTTTGTAACATATATGCTATTTTATGGTTTAAACTAGACAAGCATTGCTGTTGATTTTATAATTAGAGCATGTAAGGATTGTTTATCATAGAGATAAATGTCAGGGAATTTTGAGTTCAGATTATTTTAAATTCTGTCCAGTATAACTAAAAATCACTTTGTTTGGGGATTTGTCTTGATTTCTGTCCCAAAAAGTTGTATATAAGTTTCTTTCAATCCTCTGATTTTCCTCGGTCTATTTTCTTCCATTGATATCAGAACGTAATAATTTGGAGTACAGATGATGGCAGTGATGAGTCATCTCAGCATTTGTCTTATCCTCCAACTGTTGTGCTTAACAGACCAATCTCTTGCAACTGGTTATCCCCAGAATTAGTGAGACAAGTACTGAGCTGACCCATCACTGCCATCATCTGTACTTCAAATGAGTACGTTCAGTCTCCAGCTGCATTGATATAGGCATGTACAGATGATGGTAGTGATGGATCAGCACCTGTCTCCTCCTATATGTTTTGCTTATTGGGACAATATCCTGCCACAGAGAAAAACGAAGCGTGTTGGCTCACCTTCCGAATGTAGAATCCGGTTCTAAATCCGCTGCTCGGATGCCTCAGCAAAGCAGAAGTTTCACACAACAAAGCAAAAGATTCCAGCGCTGGAAAGACCAGACCAAATAGACATGTCTCATAAAATTTCAGATTTGTTTGTATTATTAAAATGTGCCAAATGGTCAGACAGATAAACCAACATATGGGAGGGAAGAATCCTACCGACGCGTTTTGGTCTACGCCTGAATCATGGTCATCTGGGAGAAAAAGAAGCCACTCAACGCGTTTTGGTCATCTGGGAGAATAGAAACCGACTGCGTATTAATGGTCATGATTAAGGCCTAGGCCAAAAGGCGTTGGTCGGTTTCTCCCCCCCTCCCATATTTTAGTTTATCTGTCTATTTAGCATATTTTAATTATACAAATAAATGTGAAATTTTATCAGAAACGTCTACTCGATCCGGTTCTTTTAGAGTTGGAATCTTTTGCTTCATTGTGTGAATCTCCTGCAGCAGCGTAATCCCAGCGTTAGTGAGACACAATTGCCTTTTCTACTGCAAGCATCTGTACGCCAAATAAGTACGTTCTGTCTTCAGCTGCATTGATATTGGCATGTACAGATGATGGCAGTGGTGGATCAGCACCTGTCTCCTCCTATATGTTCTGCTTATCAGGTCAATCTCCTGCAGCAGTGTAATTTCAGAGTTAATGAGACACAGTTGTCTTTTTCCACTGCCAGCATCTGTACTCCAAAAAAGTACGTTCTGTCTTCAGCTGCATTGATATTGGCACATACAGATTATGGCAGTGGTGGATCAGCACCTGTCTCCTCCTATATGTTCTGTTTATCAGGACAATCTCCTGCAGCAGCATAATCCCAGAGTTAGTGAGACATAGTTGTCTTTTCCACTGCAAGCATCTGTACTCCAAATGACTACATTTTGATATTAATGCAACTGAAGACAGGAAAAACAGATGGGAGGGAAAAGGATCAATCATGGGTATATACTATGTATGGCAAGGGACAAGTACTGACACTTGACAGCTCCAAAGAATACCTTACACTAGCGTGAAACTTTTGACAGGTTTCCTTTTAAACGCCAGGAATAAATGTATTTTCTTTGTCGCTCCATTGGGAGACCCAGACAATTGGGTGTATAGCTTCTGCCTCCGGAGGCCACACAAAGTATTACACTTTAAAAAGTGTAACCCCTCCCCTCTGCCTATACACCCTCCCGTGGATCACGGGCTCCTCAGTTTTATGCTTTGTGTGGAAGGAGGCACACATCCACTCATGCATTCTCAACTTAGTTATGTCGGTTGGAAGAAAAGAGGGCCCCCACGGGGCCCCCGGCATGTTTCCCTTCTCACCCCCCACGTCGGCGGTGTTGTTAAGGTTGAAGTACTCATTGCGGGTACAGAGGCTGGAGCCACATGCCGTCTCCTTCACCATCCCTTAAGCGGCTCTGGGAGAAGTGGGATCCTAAGCGGTCATCCATTTACTGGGACCGTGCTCCATCCGCAGCCCCTGTGGGAACCTGACGGACCAGAGCCTCTTCAACCTCAGGGACCGGGCCCTGCAACTCAAAGGTACTCTGTGTCCCCATAGGGGACTGTGCAGGGAGCGCACCTTCTTCCCGGAAGCCGCGGCGGCTGCTGAATTCAGGAGGCCGGTGGACTTCCGCGCCGACCGTGCCTGCTTGTCGGGCGCGGTCTCAAATTTAGTCCCCGGCTTCATCGCGGCCTAGTCGCAATAATTCCGCCCCCGGGTCTGCCTGTCAGGGGTAAGGGCGGGATTACCGACCTGACGTCGGATGTGAGGGCTGGAGCATCCTTCATGTTTCCTCCCCCCTCACTGATCACTGTGGGGACCCCAGATTCCCGCACTTTTGCTGGCGCCGCCCACGGCTCCACTCCTCCCCTGAGAGCTCCGGCAGCCATTTTTTGGCATTCTGCCGATGGAGGATTCTCAGTGAACAGCTCTGCAGCTCCGGGGGATCCAAGGCAGGGAATCTGGAGGACACACTCCGCTCGTTAGCGGTCGGTAAGCCACACCGGTCACCCGGTGCTGGTCCCCCTAGGGTGCCGGATTAGATACGTATATATCTATATCTATCTGTTCGGTGGGCTGTATACCCCTTTTCCCATATACCCTCAGTGATCACTCTCCTAGGAGACAACAGCATGTCGTCCACAAGGAACAAAGCTGCTAAGGCACAGGGTTTTTTTGCGGCCTGTACCTCTTGTGGGGCTATGTTACCTGCGGGTTCCACCTACCCTCACTGTGAGCAATGCTCGACCCCTGTTTCGCTTGCTCAGCCGGAGCCTCGAACACTGGTGGGCCCCTCGGCTCATGTAGACCCCCCTGCTCCCCCTGACCAGGCTGCAGGGACAGAGTTCGCCTCTTTTGCTGAGAAACTCTGAGTCAGTTTCTCAATCCATTGCACAGTCTATGGACAAATGGTCTTCTAAGCTGCTAGAGGCTTTGCAGTCCAGACCGGACCCTTCACAGGCCCCGGCCCCTGTTGGCTCGTCGCCTCCAGGCCCCTCTCGGTCCGCGCCACAGCGCGCTCATAGGTTGGCCCCTCGGTCTCAGGCGGAGGACTCCTGCCCGGACCGCAGCCCCCGACCGGCTAAGCGGTCTCGCTGGGACTCTTCCCCGACTTCCTCTCGCTGCTCGGGATCCCAGCTTGAGGACTCTCTGGAGGACGAGGCGGATGTCGCAGCTCAGGGCTCTGACCCTGACGTCGCCCTTAACCTGGATACACCTGAGGGGGACGCCTTAGTAAATGATCTTATCTCGTCCATCAACCAGGTGTTAGATCTCTCTCCCCCGCCTCCTCCTGTAGAGGAGTCGGCGTCTCAGCAGGAGAATCACCAGTTTCGGTTCCCCAAACGTACATGCAATACGTTTTTCGATCACTCTAACTTCAGGGACGCTGTCCAGAAGCCCAGAGCGGTCCCGGACAAGCGCTTTACTAAGCGCCTCACTGACACGCGTTACCCCTTTCCACCTGAAGTCGTTAAGGGTTGGGCTCACTGTCCCAAGGTGGATCCTCCAGTCTCCAGATTAGCGGCTAGATCCGTGGTGTCGGTTGCAGATGGCTCATCGCTAAAAGATGCCACTGACAGACAGATTGAGCTCCTGGTGAAGTCCATCTATGAGGCCACGGGCGCGTCTTTTGCCCCGGCCTTTGCAGCCGTGTGGGCACTCCAAGCTATCTCGGCTTGTCTGACTGAGATTAATGCTGTCACACGTAATTCTGCTCCGCAAGTTGCGTCTTTGACCTCTCAGGCGTCAGCCTTTTCATCCTACGCCATGAACGCCGTCCTGGACTCTGCTAGCCGTACGGCTGTAGCATCCGCTAACTCGGTGGCAGTCCGCAGGGCCATGTGGCTGCGCGAATGGAAGGCAGATTCGGCTTCCAAGAGGTTCTTAACTGGTTTGCCGTTTTCTGGCGACCGTTTGTTTGGCGAACGATTGGATGAGATTATTAAGGAATCCAAAGGAAAGGATTCCTCCTTACCTCAGGCCAAACCTAAGAGACCTCAACAGAGAAAGGTTCAATCGAGATTTCGGTCCTTTCGTCCCTCCGCCAAGTCTCAATCCTCTTCGTCCAACAGGCCGGAGAAAGGCCAGAGGAACTCCTATGCGTGGCGATCCAAGTCTCGCCCACAAAAGGCCGCAGGAGGCACTGCCTCCAAGACGGCTTCCTCCTGACTCTCGGCCTCCCCTGACCGCATCCTCGGTCGGTGGCAGGCTCTCCCGCTTTGGAGACGCCTGGTGGCCACATGTTCAAGACCGATGGGTGAGAGACATTCTGTCTCATGGTTACAGGATAGAGTTCAGCTCTCGTCCTGCGGCTCGCTTCTTCAGAACCTCTCCGCCCCCCGCTCAGGCCGACGCACTTTTTCAGGCAGTAGCCGCTCTAAAGATGGAAGGAGTTGTTATCCCCGTTCCCCTTCAGGAACGTGGTCGCGGATTTTACTCCAACTTGTTCGTGGTGCCAAAAAAGGACGGGTCATTCCGTCCTGTTCTGGACCTCAAGCTGCTCAACAGACATGTGAGAACCAGACAGTTCCGGATGGAATCTCTCCGCTCGGTCATCGCCTCGATGTCACAAGGAGACTTCCTAGCATCGATCGACATCAAGGATGCTTATCTCCATGTACCGATCGCACCCGAGCATCAACGTTTCCTGCGTTTCGCCATCGGGGACGAACACCTCCAATTCGTGGCATTGCCTTTCGGCTTGGCGACAGCACCACGGGTTTTCACCAAACTCATGGCATCCTTTGTGGCAGTCCTGCATTCTCAGGGCCACTCGGTGATTCCCTACTTGGACGATCTCCTAGTCAGGGCCCCGTCTCGGGTGGCGTGTCAACAAAGTCTATCTGTCGCTCTGGCGACTCTCCAGCGGTTCGGGTGGATAATCAACTTCCCGAAATCCAAGTTGACACCGACCCAATCACTGACGTACCTTGGGATGGAGTTTCATACCCAGCAAGCGTTAGTCAAGCTTCCGAGAGACAAACAGCTTTCTCTGCAGGCGGGGGTGCAATCCCTTCTTCGGAGTCACTCACACCCCTTAAGGCGCCTCATGCACTTCCTGGGGAAGATGGTGGCAGCTATAGAGGCAGTCCCGTTCGCGCAATTCCATCTTCGGCCACTCCAATGGGACATTCTCCGCAAATGGGACAGGAGTTCGGCTTCCCTCGACAGGAACGTCTCTCTTTCCCTTGCAACCAAGACGTCACTTCAGTGGTGGCTCCTTCCCAACTCTCTGTCGCAGGGAAAATCCTTCCTACCCCCAACCTGGGCTGTAGTCACCACGGACGCGAGCCTGTCAGGGTGGGGAGCGGTTTTTCTCCACCACAGGGCTCAGGGAACCTGGACTCCGATAGAGTCATCCCTTCAGATCAATATTCTGGAAATAAGGGCAGTGTATCTAGCCCTATTGGCTTTTCATCGGTGGCTGGAGGGCAGGCAGATCCGTATCCAGTCGGACAACGCCACTGCCGTCGCATACATCAACCACCAAGGCGGCACTCGCAGTCGTCAAGCCTTCCAGGAAGTCCGACGGATTCTGCAGTGGGTGGAAGCCACAGCCTCCACCATCTCCGCAGTTCACATCCCGGGCGTAGAGAACTGGGAAGCAGATTTTCTCAGTCGCCAGGGCATGGACGCGGGGGAATGGTCTCTGCACCCAGACGTGTTTCGAGAGATCTGTCGCCGCTGGGGAACGCCGGACGTCGATCTCATGGCGTCACGGCACAACAACAAAGTCCCGGCATTCATGGCATGGTCTCAGGATCACAGAGCTCTGGCGGCGGACGCGTTCGTTCAGGATTGGTCGCAGTTTCGACTGCCTTATGTGTTTCCTCCTCTGGCGATGCTGCCCAGAGTGTTACGCAAGATCAGGTCCGACTGCCGTCGCGCCATTCTCGTCACTCCAGACTGGCCAAGGCGGTCGTGGTACCCGGATCTGTGGCATCTCACGGTGGGTCAACCGTGGGCGCTTCCAGACCGCCCAGACTTGCTGTCACAAGGCCCGTTTTTCCATCTGAATTCTGTGGCCCTCAACCTGACTGTGTGGCCATTGAGTCCTGGCTCCTAGCGTCTTCAGGGTTATCTCAGGATGTCATTGCCACCATGAGACAGGCCAGGAAGCCTACGTCCGCCAAGATCTATTATAGGTCTTGGCAAATCTTCCTATCCTGGTGCGCTAATAACGGTTTTACTCCATGGCCGTTTGCCTTACCCACTTTTCTTTCATTCCTTCAATCCGGAATGGACAAGGGTTTGTCACTCGGCTCTCTCAAGGGCCAAGTATCGGCGCTCTCCGTGTTTTTTCAAAAGCGCCTAGCCAGGCTTCCGCAGGTCCGCACGTTCCTGCAGGGAGTTTGCCACATAGTCCCACCTTACAAGCGTCCGCTGGAACCCTGGGATCTTAACAGGGTGCTAACGGCTCTTCAGAAACCACCTTTCGAGCCGCTGCGGGATGTCTCTTTATCACGTCTTTCGCAGAAGGTGGCCTTCCTAGTGGCAGTCACATCACTTCGGAGAGTGTCTGAGCTAGCAGCGCTGTCATGCAAAGCCCCCTTCCTGGTGTTTCACCAGGATAAGGTGGTTCTGCGTCCGGTCCCGGAATTTCTCCCTAAGGTGGTATCCCCTTTTCATCTCAATCAGGATATCTCCTTGCCTTCATTTTGCCCTAATCCAATTCACCAGTGTGAAAAGGATTTGCAATCTTTGGATCTAGTGAGAGCACTCCGGTTCTACGTATCTCGCACGGCGCCCCTGCGTCGTTCAGATGTGCTCTTTGTCCTTGTCGCTGGCCAGCGTAAGGGCTCGCAGGCTTCCAAGTCAACCTTGGCTCGGTGGATCAAGGAACCGATTCTCGAGGCCTACCGTTCTTCTGGGCTTCCGCTTCCTTCAGGGCTGAAAGCCCATTCTACCAGAGCCGTAGGTGCGTCCTGGGCATTGCGGCACTGGGCGACGGCTCAGCAGGTGTGTCAGGCAGCTACGTGGTCTAGTCTGCACACTTTCACGAAACACTATCAAGTGCATACCTATGCTTCGGCAGACGCCAGTCTAGGTAGGCGAGTCCTTCAGGCGGCGGTTGCCCACCTGTAAGAGGGGGCCGTATTTCGGCTCTTTTTATTGAGGTATTCTTTTACCCACCCAGGGACTGCTCTTGGACGTCCCAATTGTCTGGGTCTCCCAATGGAGCAACAAAGAAGAAGGGAATTTTGTTTACTTACCGTAAATTCCTTTTCTTCTAGCGCCTATTGGGAGACCCAGCACCCGCCCCTGTGCCCTTCGGGCTGGTTGTTTTTTTGTGTACACATGTTGTTCATGTTGAATTGTTCTTTTGGTTCATGGTTTGCAGTTCTCCGAACATCCTTCGGATTGCATTTACCCTAGACCAATTTATAGGTTTTCTCCTTCCTGCTTTTGCACCAAAACTGAGGAGCCCGTGATCCACGGGAGGGTGTATAGGCAGAGGGGAGGGGTTACACTTTTTAAAGTGTAATACTTTGTGTGGCCTCCGGAGGCAGAAGCTATACACCCAATTGTCTGGGTCTCCCAATAGGAGCTAGAAGAAAAGGAATTTACGGTAAGTAAACAAAATTCCCTTCTTTGAAACTTAATTGGTTAATGTAATAACTATTTTTTTTTTATCACTCAGAATGATTTAATGCAAAGTGCACAGAAAATTCACTGTCCAGCCAAAATATATTTGTATCACATATTGAAATTTCCAGAGTTCCAGGTACAGTAATGCGTGGTACATCACTCGTGTATATTTCTACTTCCATTTTGAATAATATTACTATATAATATCCAGTCATTTCCCGTTCACACGATGCTTTTAATTATCCATATTTGTTACCTTTAATTATTCTCCATGCGGCGTCTTCTCAGAATTTACATACATGTGCATTTGTTCTAGCAAGCAGTATAAGGGTACATGCTCACGATCAGGACCCGCTTCATCATGGACGCGGCAGGTCCTGACCTGTGGGGCCGCGAGTCTCCATCGCAGGAGACCGCAGCTGCTCATGCCCAAGATCATGATTCGGGTCGCTGCGGTCTCTCGCTGTGTTCTCCCTGCAGAGAACGCTTGTGTCTCCGCAGCAAAGAATTGACATGCAGCGGCTCTGGAAGCCGCACCGCAGGTCAGTTTTCGCTATGGGAAAAACAAGCACAGTGGGCATGGACTTTCTAGAAACCCCATTCACTGTGCTTGTACTGTACAATCCCCTGATGAAGGAATACCGAAACGTACGTAGGGGCCGGCGTTTGGCGTGGTGTACATTGTGGTTTGACTTTGATATGTTTAAATTGCTCACTAGTTATTTGTTCTGGCCGTTCTTATCTTCCCTATTTAAACGGTACTTATATGCATGCAGGGTGCTTCCAATCCTATCACCCTGCATTACATTGGGCTATTGATATTCTATTGGCCCCTGACTGTGCAATATAGCCTTGATTGTGCTGCTAGATATACTTCAATTATGCAATAGTTATTTTTTGGTGCAATAGGGTATGTGCAATATATATTTATATTTTTTTCTATCATTCAATATTGTTTTTTATAAATGTAAAAAGCCTCCATATTTGCTATATGATGGATTTATGAGTCCAATAGTTATATTAAAAATACTTCTCTGGAGTGATATATATATATATATATATATATATATATATATATATATAATATATATATATTTTTTTATATTAGTGGATTTGTGCAATAACTCAGAATTATTATTTGTATTATTTTGTAATAAGTGAAATTATTTATTATATTGCATATTGTTAATATTTAAACCTATATGCACTTTATTGCACTTTGCACAATTAGATTTTTTGTGAGCAATTTATTATTTTTCCACGGACGCCTTTTTCTTGATTGCTTTTCTTCATCGTTCCTTATGGGAGACCCAGACCATGGGTGTATAGCTTCTGCTTCCGGAGGACACACAAAGTACTACACTAAAAAGTGTAGCTCCTCCCTCCGAGCATATACACCCCCTGGATAACCAGATCTAGCCAGTTCAATGCTTTGTGTTCAGGAGGCACACATCCACACATGCATTCTCATCTGATTTTTGATTTTAAAGAGTTTGAAGAAAAGCGGGTCCAAGCTGGACCCCCGGCATGTCCCTTCTCACCCCACTGTGTCGGCGGTGTTGTTAAGCTTGATTTCAAGGCTGGAGCCTTACATGCCGCGCTCCTTCACCATCCCTCGGGCTCTGGCTTGAAGTGGGAGCTAGCACGGTTCTCACTGCCTTGCAGGAGACCGGTCTCCATCCGCAGCCCTTTCAGGACCCTGCCGGACGGAGCACTCATCCCTCAGGGACCTGGCCCTGCGTCTCACAAGCTAAGTATTGAGACGTTATTGTCAGGGGGGTCCCTTGCACTTTAATGTTGGGGAGAGTGTGTTATGCAACCTTTGTGACATTTCCGGACGGTTCTCCGGTTTTCACCAGAGAACCGCTCCGAGGGTGCCTGCGCGCCGGCCGCATTGTAAAATTTAGGCCCCGGCTTCGGCTGCAGCCTACTTTCGTTTTCACTGCCCCTGCATGTCAGTCATGCAGAGGGACAGTGCGGCGCCGCCCACCGGCCGTTCAGCACAGGGGAGGACACTCCTCTCTGAGGAGATGTTTCCCTCCCCTGTATATCTCCTTGGCCCTCCGGTTCCCGCTCTTGGCCCCGCCCCCCCTCCTCACTCCGGCGCCATTTTATCAGCGTTCTCACACTGATCGGCGCTGGCTGCTGCATCTCTGCAACCTGTCTGGGGGTCCGAGCAGTGGGATCCGGAGGGCACACAAAACGGTCTGGTAAGCCACAACCTCTGGTTGTGGACCTTCTTATACACTCTCTGGGGGTCATTCTGAAGGAGTGTGTTCTTTACTGCAGAGCCCCCACCTCAGCAGCATGTCTCACACTAGGAGCAAGGCTGCAAGGCTGTACTCAATATGCACTGCATGTAAGCTCGTACTGCCTGAACCGAGCACATATCCTCATTGTGATGCCTGCTCTAACATGGTGGTGCCTCAGCCTGGAGTCTCCCCAGTGGTCCCTCCGGCTGCTTCGGCCCCGGTGGCTGAACCCCCAGCTTGGGTAGAATTGTTTTCTAAGTCTATCTCCCAGTCCTTTGCCAACTCCATGGGAGAGTTTTCCCGGACTCTGCTGAGCATGCATCAGCCCCCTTCTCAGGGCGCCTCTGCTGCTTTGGCTCGCTCTGCAGAGATCACAGAGGATTCTTCATCTGCTCCCAGACCCCGTCCTCCTAAAAGGAGACGCAGGGTCCCCTCTCCTTCCTCGTCCCGTGGCTCCGATTCACGAGCCGACTCGCAGGACGAGGAGGATGTCTTTACTGGGGGCTCGGACGCTACCTCCATGTGCCCCATTGATCTGACCGAGGGTGATGCAGATGTTAGTGATTTGATTGCGTCCATTAATTCTGTACTGGACCTCAATCCGCCAGTATCAGAGGAGCATCCCTCTCTGGCAGAAAAGCACCAGTTTACCTTGCCTAAGAGAACAAGGAGTGTGTTCTTTAACCACTCCAGTTTTCAAGCCACTGTGTCCAAGCCCAGAGCCTGTCCTGACAAACGCTTCCCAAAGCGTGGTTCTGATGACCGTTTTCCTTTTCCACCAGAGGTGGTCAAGGAGTGGGCTCACTCACCAAAGGTAGACCCTCCGGTGTCTAGACTCTCAGCCCGGACAGTTGTATCTGTAGCTGATGGCACCTCACTTAAGGATCCCACTGACCGCCAGGTTGACCTCCTGGCCAAGTCTGTCTATGAGGCGGCAGGGGCCTCGTTCTCCCCAACCTTTGCAGCAGTGTGGGCTCTCAAAGCCATCTCTGCTTCCCTAGAGGAGATGCATTCCCTCACTAGGGACTCTATGCCTGAATTGGTTGCCTTAACTTCCCAGGCTTCAGCCTTTTCAGCCTACGCCATGTCTGCCATGCTGGAGGCCTCTCACCGCACTGCGGTGGCCTCCGCTAATTCCCTCGCTATCCGCAGGATCTTGTGGCTTCGAGAGTGGAAGGCAGATGCTTCCTCAAAGAAGTACCTTGCTGGGCTCCCATTTGCTGGGTCCAGGCTGTTCGGTGAACAACTGGATGAAATAATTAAGGAGGCTACTGGCGGGAAGAGTACTTCCTTGCCACAGACTAAAACCAGGAAACCTGTCCAGGGCAGGTACCAGTCGAGGTTTCGTTCCTTTCGTTCCTCTAACTGGTCGTCCTCTAAGCCCTCGGCCTCGTCCACTAACTCAGCCAAGGACCAGAAGCCCACCTGGCGCAAGAAGCCGCGTCCGCAAAAGTCCGCAGGAGCTGCTGCCACCAAGGCAGCCTCCTCTTGACTATCTGGCCGAGCCAGCAACGTCTTTGGTCGGTGGCAGGCTCTCCCACTTTGGCGACGTGTGGTTTCAACACGTCTCCGATCAGTGGGTGCGGGATATCATCTCCCACGGCTACAGGATAGAGTTCTCTTCCAGCCCGCCAAACAGATTTTTTCTGTCAACTCCCCCCTGCTCCAAGGCCGCCGCCTTCTCTCAGGCCGTGGCATCCTTGCAGGCCAACGGAGTAATTGTACCGGTTCCCGCCAGGGAACGGTTCAGAGGTTTTTACTCAAATCTCTTCCTAGTCCCCAAAAAGGACGGTTCCTTCCGGCCCATCCTGGATCTCAAGCTTCTCAACAAGCATGTTCAGGTGCGGCATTTTCGCATGGAGTCTCTGCGATCAGTCATTGCCTCAATGACCCAGGGACATTTCCTGGCATCCATCGACATCAGAGATGCCTATCTGCATGTGCCAATTGCAGTTTCACACCAGCGTTGGCTATGTTTTGCAATCGGAGAGGAACATTTCCAATTCGTGGCTCTCCCCTTCGGGTTAGCCACGGCCCCTCGAGTATTTACCAAGGTCATGGCAGCAGTGGTTGCAGTTCTGCACCTCCAGGTTGGCAGTGATTCCGTACCTGGACGACCTTCTTGTCAAGGCTTCATCCAGTGCAGACTGTCAGCGGAGTGTCTCCGCTGTTGGGACAAGCGGACTTCTTCCTTGCACAGGTTGGTGGCTCTGTCGCCACAGACCAGGAGCTCTCTTCAGTGGTGGCTTCGGCCCCTCTCTCTGTCTCAGGGACGCTCCTTCCTGACCCCGTCCTGGGTGATCCTCACCACGGATGCCAGTCTATCCGGCTGGGGAGCAGTATTTCTCCACCACCGAGCACAGGGCACTTGGACTCCGTCCGAATCAGCCCTCTCGATCAATGTGCTGGAAATCAGAGCTGTGCTCTTAGCTCTCGTAGCCTTTCACCACCTGTTGGCGGGCAAGCACATTCGAGTCCAGTCAGACAACGCGACAGCAGTTGCCTACATCAATCACCAGGGCGGGACTCGCAGCCGCCTGGCAATGTTGGAGGTTCAACGCATCCTTCAGTGGACAGAGGACTCCAAGTCCACCCCATCCGCAGTCCACATCCCAGGCGTAGAAAACTGGGAGGCAGATTATCTCAGCCGTCAAACCGTGGACAACGGCGAGTGGGCTCTGCATCCGGCAGTGTTACGGTCGATCTGCCGCAAGTGGGGCACTCCGGAAGTGGATCTAATGGCATCCCGGCACAACAACAAGGTCCCGGTTTACGTGGCTCGCTCCCACGATCCTCAGGCCTTTGCAGCGGACGCGCTGGTTCAGGATTGGTCCCAGTTTCGTCTGTCTTACATGTTTCCCCCTCTAGCTTTCTTGCCCAGAGTCCTGCGCAAGATCAGAATGGAGGGCCGTCAGGTCATACTCATTGCTCCAGACTGGCCCAGGCGAGCTTGGTACCCAGACCTGCTCCGTCTGTCCGTAGAGGTGCCGTGGCATCTTCCGGACCGCCCAGACCTTCTCTCACAAGGTCCGTTTTTCCGCCAGAATTCTGCAGCTCTCAGATTGACGGCGTGGCTCTTGAGTCCTGGATCCTGACGGCTTCCGGCATTCCTTCCGAAGTCATCTCCACTATGACTCAGGCTCGGAAGTCTTCCTCGGCCAAAATTTACCACAGGACTTGGAGAATTTTCCTGTCCTGGTGTCGTTCTTCCGGCCATGCCCCTTGGCCTTTTTCCTTGCCGACCATCCTGTCCTTTCTACAGTCCGGTCTACAGCTAGGACTAGCCGTCAATTCCCTTAAGGGACAGGTCTCTGCTCTGTCAGTGTTGTTCCAGCGGCGTATCGCCCGACTGGCCCAGGTGCGCACCTTCATGCAGGGCGCATCTCACATCATTCCGCCTTACCGGCGGCCTTTGGATCCCTGGGACCTTAATATGGTCCTCACGGCCTTACAGAAACCCCCCTTTGAGCCTCTTAGGGAGGTTTCTTTGTTTCGACTTTCACAGAAAGTCGTCTTTCTGGTGGCCATAACTTCTCTCAGGAGAGTCTCTGATTTGGCTGCGCTCTCTTCGGAGTCACCTTTTTTGGTTTTTCATCAAGACAAGGTGGTTCTCCGTCCGACTCCGGACTTTCTCCCTAAGGTGGTGTCTCCTTTCCACCTTAACCAGGACATTTCTTTTTCGCTCCTAATTGGGAGACCCAGACAGTGGGTGTATAGCTACTGCCCTCTGGAGGCCGCACAAAGAACTACACTTAAAAGTGTAAGGCCCCTCCCCTTCTGGCTATACACCCTCCCGTAGGAGTACAGATTCCTCAGTTTTAGCTTTGTGCGCAAGGAGGTCAGACACGCACGCATAGCTCCATTGTTTTTAGTCAGCAGCAGCTGCTGACTATGTCGGATGGAAGAAAAGAGGGCCCATACAGGGCTCCCAGCATGCTCCCTTCTCACCCCACTGTATGTCGGAGGTGTTTGTAAGGTTGAGGTACCCATTGCGGGTACGGCGGCAGGAGCCCACATGCTGATTCCTTCCCCATCCCTTTTTACAGGGCTCTGGGTGAAGTGGGATTTACTGGTCTCCAGGCACTGAGACCGTGCTCCATCTACAGCCCCTGGAGAAGATGCTGGATGGAGCGGAGTACATCAGGGACATGGCCCTGCTTCCTCAAGGTACTCTGTGTCCCCGTGCATTTGGCGCTCACACCGCAGCATGCTGGGTGTTGTAGTGCGCCGGGGGACATCAGCGCTACGGCGCTTGTGCCATGGCCTCATTCAGCTTCGCTGAAGCAGGCACACTTCTAGGAATCGGTCGCGCCGGCCGCTGGGACTGCGGCGCGGCTGGCACTTGTGGTGCGCCGGGGACTTCAGCGCGGCCCGCGCTTTTACGGCGGCCGCGCTGATAACTCGAGTCCCCGGCTTTTGCGGCCTGCTTCCGTTCGTTCCCGCCCCCGGACCTGCCAGTCAGGAGAGGGGCGGGACGCTGGCCACGTCTAGGAATCGGTCATGCCGGCCGCTGGGACTGCGGCGCGGCGGGCACTTGTGGTGCGCCGGGGACTTCAGCGCGGCCCGCGCTTTTACGGCGGCCGCGCTGATAACTCGAGTCCCCGGCTTTTGCGGCCTGCTTCCGTTCGTTCCCGCCCCCAGACCTGCCAGTCAGGAGAGGGGCGGGACGCTGGCCAGTGCATCAGCGCTGAGGGCTGGAGTCGTTTTTACATACTCCAGCCCTCACAATCGGCACAGAGGGGACACTGTTTCCCGCACTTTTGTTTGGGAACTCCCACGGACCGCCCCTCTCCACAGACGCCGGCAGCCATTCCTGCTGACACGCTGAGCTGCAGAGGGGAGCCGGGGAGACCCAGACAAGGAATTCTGCAGCCTCTTACCCGCTATTCAGCGGGCGGTAAGCAGCCCTCAGGGCTCACCCCCTCTTGTGCCAGTAGTATTCTTAGTATTTTGTTTCTACAAATACTTTGTATTGCATAGCGCTGGTCGCCCTTTGGCTATAGACTCTCTCACATTGCAGAGAGCCAGCAGCATGTCGTCCGTAAAACGCAAGGGTGCCAAGGCACAGACATTATATGCTTCCTGCACCGCATGTGGGACTTTTCTACCGGCAGGCTCCACGGACCCCCATTGTGTGCAGTGCTCGGCCCCTGCGGCGCTTGCACAGTCGGGACCTCTGCTGGACGTGACCCAGGGTGTACCACCTGTGAATGCTGTCCAGGTGACAGGAACTGAGTTTGCAGCTTTTGCTGACAGAATGTCTCTCACTATGTCACAAATTCTTGACACATTGCGAGCTAGGCCTGTACTTCAGGCCACGGACACTGTGCAATCATTGCCCCCTGGTCCCCCTCAGCTCCAAGCTCCGGGACGGGCATATACACCTCAGGGTGAAGACTCTGACTCGGACGATGGCCCCGGGCAGCCTAAGCGGGCTCGCTATGACGGGCCTTCACATTCATCTCAATGGTCAGGATCCCAGCGAGATGAATCTATGGGTGATGAGGCGGACGTAACTGATCAGGATTCTGATCCTGGGACCGCTCTCAATCTAGATACACCAGATGGTGACGCCATAGTTAATGATCTTATATTTAACATCAATAAGATGTTAAATATTTCCCCACCAGCTCCTCTTGTGGAGGAGTCAGCTTCGCAGCACGAGAGAATCCATTTCAGATACCCTAAGCGTACTTTAAGCACTTTTCTGGACCACGCTGACTTTAGAGACGCAATCCAGAAACCCCACACTTATCCTGAAAGGCGTTTTCCTAAACGGCTTAAAGATACACGCTATCCTTTTCCCCCTGAGGTGGTCAAGGGTTGGACCCAGTGTCCAAAAGTGGATCCTCCAATTTCCAGGCTTGCAGCTAGATCCTTGGTTGCAGTTGAAGATGGAGCGGCACTTAAAGATGCCACTGACAGGCAGATGGAGCTCTGGCTGAAATCCATCTATGAAGCGATTGGAGCGTCATTAGCGCCTTCTTTTGCAGCCGTATGGGCACTCCAAGCTATCTCAGCCGGGCTTGCGCGAGTTGACTCCGTCACACGTGCATTTGCCCCGCAGGTAGCACCATTGACCTCGCAAATGGCGGCATTCGCGTCGTACGCGATTAATGCTGTTCTTGACGCTACAAGCCGCACGGCAGTGGCGTCAGCCAACTCCGTTGTTTTGCGTAGGGCCCTGTGGTTGAGACATTGGAAAGCAGATTCTCATTCCAAGAAGTGCTTAACCAATTTGCCTTTTTCTCGTGACCGATTGTTTGGAGAGCGTTTGGATGAAATCATCAAACACTCCAAGGGTAAGGACTCATCCTTACCGCAACACAGACAAAACAGACCCCAACAGAGGAAGGGTCAGTCTGGTTATCGGTCCTTTCGAGGACCGGGCAGGTCCCAATTCGCCTCGTCAAAAAAGACTCAAAAAGACCAGAGACGCTCAGATTCTTGGAGGTCTCAGTCACGCCCAAAAAGGACAGCCGGAGGAACCGTTGCCAAGACGGCGTCCTCCTGACTTGCAGTCTCCGATTCCCACACCCGCGGTCGGTGGGAGGCTTTCCCACTTTGGCGACATCTGGCTGTCACACGTCAAAGACCGTTGGGTGAGGGATATTCTGTCTCACGGGTACAGGATAGAGTTCAGTTCTCGTCCGCCAACTCGTTTCTTCAGAACGTCTCCACCACCAGACCGAGCCGATGCTCTGTTGCAGGCGGTGGCCGCTCTAAAGGCGGAAGGAGTGGTGACCTCCGTCCCTCTTCAGGAACAAGGTCACGGTTTTTACTCCAATCTGTTTGTGGTCCCAAAAAAGGACGGATCGTATCGGCCCGTCCTGGATCTAAAGTTGCTCAACAGACACGTAAAAGTCAGGAGGTTCCGGATGGAATCCCTACGCTCCGTCATAGCCTCAATGTCTCAAGGAGATTTTCTAGCATCAATAGATATCAAAGATGCGTATCTCCACGTGCCGATCGCACCAGAGCATCAGCGTTTCCTACGCTTCGTCATACACGACGAACACCTGCAGTTCGTAGCGTTACCTTTCGGTCTGGCAACAGCCCCCCGGGTCTTCACCAAGGTCATGGCGGCAGTAGTAGCTGTTCTGCACTCGCAGGGTCACTCGGTCATCCCGTATCTAGACGACCTGCTTATAAAGGCACCCTCTCAAGAGGCATGCCAACACAGTCTGAAGGTGGCACTAGACACTCTCCAGAGTTTCGGGTGGATTATCAACTTTCCAAAGTCTCATCTAACCCCGACCCAATCTCTGACTTATCTTGGCATGGAGTTTCATACTCTCTCAGCGATAGTGAAGCTTCCACTGGACAAGCAGTGCTCGCTACGGACTGGAGTGCAATCTCTCCTTCAGAGCCAGTCGCACTCACTGAGGCGCCTCATGCATTTCCTAGGAAAGATGGTAGCAGCAATGGAGGCAGTCCCGTTCGCGCAGTTTCATCTGCGCCCTCTACAATGGGACATTCTACGCCAATGGGACGGGAAATCGACGTCCCTCGACAGGACTGTCTCCCTCTCTCAGACTGCCAAGGACTCTCTGCGTTGGTGGCTTCTCCCCACCTCATTGTCACAGGGAAAGTCGTTCCTTCCCCCGTCCTGGGCAGTGGTCACGACGGATGCGAGCCTATCAGGGTGGGGAGCGGTGTATCTCCACCACAGGGCTCAGGGGATGTGGACTCTGGAAGAGTCCTCCCTGCAGATCAATGTTCTGGAAATCAGAGCAATCTATCTTGCCCTGCGAGCCTTCCAACAATGGCTGAAAGGCAAGCAGATTCGGCTTCAGTCGGACAATTCCACGGCGGTGGCGTACATCAACCACCAAGGGGGAACACGCAGTCGCCAAGCTTTTCAAGAAGTCCAACGGATTTTGACGTGGGTGGAAAGCAGAGCGTCCACCATATCCGCAGTTCACATCCCAGGCGTGGAAAACTGGGAAGCAGACTTTCTCAGTCGCCAGGGCATGGACGCAGGAGAATGGTCCCTTCACCCGGACGTGTTTCAGCAGATCTGTTGCCGCTGGGGGACGCCGGACGTCGATCTGATGGCGTCACGGCACAACAACAAGGTCCCAGTTTTCATGGCACGGTCTCACGATCACCGAGCACTGGCGGCAGACGCCTTGGTTCAGGATTGGTCGCAATTCCGACTCCCCTATGTGTTCCCACCTCTAGCATTGTTACCCAGAGTTCTCCGGAAAATCAGGTCCGACTGCCATCGAGCCATACTCGTCGCTCCAGATTGGCCAAGAAGGTCGTGGTACCCGGATCTGTGGCATCTCACGGTAGGCCAACCGTGGACACTACCAGACCGTCCAGATTTGCTGTCTCAAGGGCCGTTTTTCCATCTGAATTCTGCGGCCCTGAACCTGACTGTGTGGCCATTGAGTCCTGGATCCTAGCGGCCTCAGGTTTATCTCATGAAGTTGTTGCCACAATGAGACAGGCTAGAAAACCATCCTCAGCTAAGATCTATCACAGAACGTGGAAGATATTCTTAGCGTGGTGCTTGGCTCAAGGGTTTTCTCCCTGGCCATTTGCATTGCCAATTTTTCTTTCCTTCCTGCAGTCTGGGTTGGAAAAAGGTTTGTCGCTTAGCTCTCTTAAGGGTCAAGTCTCCGCGCTATCCGTATTCTTTCAGAAGCGCTTGGCACAGCTTTCTAAAGTACGCACGTTTCTCCAAGGAGTTTGTCATATCGTTCCTCCTTACAGACGGCCATTGGAACCCTGGGATCTGAACAAGGTTCTCATTGCTCTCCAGAAGCCGCCTTTCGAGCCTTTGAAAGAGGTTCCCCTTTCTCGGCTTTCACAAAAGGTAGTTTTTCTTGTGGCGGTCACGTCTCTTCGAAGAGTGTCCGAGCTAGCGGCGTTATCTTGCAAATCTCCCTTCCTGGTGTTTCACCAAGACAAGGTAGTACTGCGTCCAATTCCAGAGTTTTCTCCCAAGGTGGTTTCTTCCTTTCATCTCAATCAGGATATCACTTTACCATCTTTGTGTCCGCATCCAGTTCACCAATTTGAAAAGGGTTTACATCTGTTGGACCTGGTGAGAGCACTCAGGATTTACATTTCTCGCACGGCGGCTCTACGCCGTTCTGATGCGCTCTTTGTCCTAGTCGCTGGTCAGCATAAGGGATCGCAAGCTTCCAAATCCACCCTGGCGCGGTGGATCAAGGAACCAATTCTTCACACATACCGTTCTGCTGGGCTTCCGATTCCATCTGGACTGAAGGCCCATTCTACCAGAGCCGTGGGTGCGTCCTGGGCATTGCGGCATCAGGCTACGGCTCAGCAAGTGTGCCAAGCGGCTACCTGGTCGAGTCTGCACACGTTTACCAAACACTATCAAGTGCATACCTACGCTTCGGCAGATGCCAGCCTAGGTAGACAGGTCCTTCAGGCGGCGGTGGCCCACCTGTAGGAAGAGGCTGTCTGACAGCCCGTTCATGTGGTATCTTTTTACCCACCCAGGGACTGCTTTTGGACGTCCCACTGTCTGGGTCTCCCAATTAGGAGCGAAAAAGAAGAAGGGAATTTTGTTTACTTACCGTAAATTCCTTTTCTTCTAGCTCCAATTGGGAGACCCAGCACCCGCCCTATTTGTTCTTAGGGTTTCGTTTTTCGGGTGCACATGTTGTTCATGTTGTTTCTTAAGTTCTCCGATCGTGTTATCGGATTGAATTTGTTTTTGAAACTGTTATTGGCTTTCCTCCTTCTTGCTTTGGTACTAAAACTGAGGAATCTGTACTCCTACGGGAGGGTGTATAGCCAGAAGGGGAGGGGCCTTACACTTTTAAGTGTAGTTCTTTGTGCGGCCTCCAGAGGGCAGTAGCTATACACCCACTGTCTGGGTCTCCCAATTGGAGCTAGAAGAAAAGGAATTTACGGTAAGTAAACAAAATTCCCTTCTTTCATTGCCTTCCTTTAGTCCGGCTCCTGTTCATCGCTTTGAGAAAGCGTTGCATACTTTAGATCTGGTGCGGGCGCTCCGGATCTATGTGTCACGCACCGCTGTTCTTAGGCGGTGCACCTCACTTTTTGTGCTGACCACAGGTCAGCGCAAGGGTCTCTCGGCTTCTAAACCGACCCTAGCTCGTTGGATTAGGTCGGCCATATCCAATGCCTACCAGTGTACTCAGGTGCCTCCCCCGTCGGGGATCAAGGCACACTCGACCAGAGCTGTCGGTGCCTCTTGGGCTTTCAGGCACCAGGCTACGGCTCAGCAGGTCTGTCAGGCTGCCACTTGGTCTAGTCTGCACATCTTTTCGAAGCACTACCAAGTGCATGCTCATGCTTCGGCAGATGCGAGCTTGGGCAGACGCATCCTTCAGGCGGCTGTCGCCCATTTGTGAAGTTAGGTTTCGCCTACTTCTCAGTTTTCTGTTTATTCCCACCCATGGACTGCTTTGAGACGTCCCATGGTCTGGGTCTCCCATAAGGAACGATGAAGAAAAAGAGAATTTTGTTTACTTACCGTAAATTCTTTTTCTTATAGTTCCGTAATGGGAGACCCAGCATCCTCCCTGTTGCCTGTTGGCAGTTTTCTTGTTCCGTGTGTTTTCACCGGCTGTTGTTGTAGACAGAGGCTCCGGTTGTTCCGGTTTTTTGCTCTATCTCTACTTGTGGGTGGCTGTCCTCCTTCAGCTTTTGCACTAAACTGGCTATATTTGGTTATCCAGGGGGTGTATATGCTCGGAGGGAGGAGCTACACTTTTTAGTGTAGTACTTTGTGTGTCCTCCGGAGGCAGAAGCTATACACCCATGGTCTGGGTCTCCCATTACGGAACTATAAGAAAAAGAATTTACGGTAAGTAAACAAAATTCTCTTTTTTTGTTGGTGTAATTTTTTACCAGAATTGTTCCTTTATTATCAAATAAAAATTAATTTTGAACCATATCTCGGTTTTGGTTTGTTGTTTTGTGTTGTATGAAACCAAGGGTTTTTTCTATTTGTTCTATATGAATACACCTTAACATATATTGTATTTATTGTTGATTTTTTTTTTTGCTGTTTTTGTATTGACAAAAATTGCTTTAATTGTACTGTACAACGCAGCGTTTCGGATGCAGTGAAAACACTCTGCGTCCAAAACACTGTGAACCCTGATCGTGGGCACGCACCCTAATAGAAGCTGAGCTGCAGTTCTGGCAATGGCCACTAAATAGTGTAAGGAGCCGTATTGTTTCCATCCGTACGCTGTTTAATTTTTCAAAAGGAGGCAGGGAATTAAAATTTGGATGTTTCTTTTTTTTATTTTTAGTCCCTGTATGTTAAAGAGATCCAAGTTTGCAGGTTATCTCCTATCCAGGTGATAAGTTCTCGATCACTGGGGGTCCACTGATTTCTACACTGATCCTGGCAATCAGGGCTCTGAACAACTCAATCTGAATGGATCGCTGGTCGATCATGCACACTGCCGCTCCATTCATTTATTAAAGGTGCTGCTGTAGATAGCTGAGCGCTGTACTCAGTATTCCCATAAGAATGAATGGGGTGGCATTGCACATGATTAACCACCTCTCGATGCACATTGGGCTCCTCAGAACCATGGATCTCGGAATCAGTAGGGGCCCCAGTAGTCGGCCCCAGCAATCAGAAGCTTACCCATTATCCAATTACCGTATTTTTCGTTTTGTAAGGCGCACCCCAAATTTAGAGATAAACAAGGTAAAAAAAAGGGGGGTCCATCTTATACTCAGGTCGTGACTTACTGGAGGGAAGGCAGCAACGGTGGTGGATCAGAGTCACAGGAGACAGGTGTGGTGCTGTAGTGGGGCAATGCTGTAGGCGCTGCGGTAGGGGCTGTGCTGGCTGCGGTGGAGGCTGTGCTGGCTGCGGTGGGGGCTGTGCTGGCTGCGGTGGGGGCTGTGCTGGCTGCGGTGGGGGCTGTGCTGGCTGCGGTGGGGGCTGTGCTGGCTGCAGTAAAGGCTGTGCTGGCTGCGGTGGGGGCTGTGCTGGCTGCGGTCGGGGCTGTGCTGGCTGCGGTGGGGGCTGTGCTGGCTGCTGTGCAGCAGGGCGGTGCAGCTGGTGTCACAGATCTGTCGGCGGTGCAGGCTTCAAAGAAATGGCGCCCAGAGTCGGCGTGTGCGCAGATTGAGCTCTCTGCTCAATGACAAGCCATTATCTTATCTGCGGACGTGCCAATGTGCCACCATCGGACACCATTTTCATTAAGTCCGCTGCTGCGAGACCAATGTTCCGGAGGCGGTTGCGTTCACAGATGAGATCTTGCGCCAAAAGCTTCATCTGCGCATGCGCCGACTCAGAGTGCCGTTATTTGAAGCCCGCACCGCCGACAGAGCATTTGGGACACCTGCCGCACCTCCCTTCTCCACACAGCCCCCACCGCAGCCAGAACAGCGCTGCGCAACAAGCACAGCACCCATTCTCCTCCTCCCGGTAAGCTACATTCGCTTTATAAGACGCACCCCCTCATGTCCCAAATTTTTGGAAGGAAAAGTGCGTCTTATAATCCGAAAAATACGGTAATAGGGGATAGCTTTCAAACTTAAGGTTTCAAACTTAAGCTAAAAGTCCTAAACTTTAACCTGGCTTCATTGTAGGTACAATACGCTGCAATAATTCTATAATTTTTGGAGTTTGGAATTTTAATATTAGTCTCTATTAAACATGGCATCTGAGGGATTAGGCTACCGTGATCGTCATCATCTCAAATTACAGCAGCTACAGATAGGTGACAGCTGTGTAATACAGCCAGCGCCTGATTGTTATGGAGCACCTTACAAGCTTATTTATTTATATTTTAATTTTAAATACTCAAAATATATTATTTGTACCACTATTTAAAATATTTTATATTTTTTATGTTTTAGATTACGCAGCAGACAAGGAGGCAAATGAGTGCGGCATCGAAAAAAATCAGAGACTCACTTGCGCAAAATAGTCAATTGAACCACAGCTATATAATCCTTTTTCCACAACTATTGCTCCATGAGGACCATCCTCCAGATGGAGAGGTGAGTTATGTTTTCCAAATTAATTGTAATGACTAAACAGTGGGGGAGAACTTGAGACTCACCCCTGCTCCTCTGCGGATCGCTTTAGTCTTTTAGCAGAGCCCAATCATACTGATTCCGCTCCTGAGTATGGTTACTATTCATAGGTAATTCAATCAATATACAATGTGTCCACCCATATCCTTAACTTGAGAATGGCGGCAGCTATAGGCATAGAAGTGGTGTCTAGGGATAGTAAAGTAGCTATGCGCCATGCAATGAATCCACTTATAGCGCCACCTGGTGGAAAACAACGGAGTTAGCATTTTTATTTTGAAAACGGAACGAGATAGAGAAAAAAAGTGAATTACAAAGTTGTAGGGCATCATCAATTCAATACGAATCGATACCTTGCATACAGAAATGCTATCATTAGAATGTGTAAAACTCACAAGGCTGCGGACGTGAAGCGATACCTCATGGAGACCTTCCTACAAGTCATTGGGTATGGTGGCTGTGTGGAGTGACCTCCACGCTCACCTGACCTGACCCCATTGGACTTCTTTCTGTGAGGTCACATCAAACAGCAGGTATATGCAACCCCTCCACCAACATTGCAGGACCTACGACGACGTATCACAGATGCTTGTGCAAACGTGTCACCTACCCTATTGCACAACGTGCAGCAAGATACAGTATGCTGTGCAGAGTCCAGATGTGCATTGCAGGTGATGGGGGCCACTTTGAGCATCAAAGTTAAATGAGTGCCATATGCGTGACCAGCATTCAATGTTTTGGGGGGGGTCATGGGATTCATATCATAGCATTTCTGTATGCAAGGTGTCGATTCGTATTGAATTGATGATGCCCTGCAACTTTGTAATTCTCTTTTTTTCTCTACCTCGTTTCGTTTTCAAGATAAAAATGCTAACTCCGTTGTTTTCCACCAGGTGGCGCTATAGGTGGTTTCATTGCGTAGCGCATGGCTACTTTACTATACCTAGACACCACTTCTATGCCTATAGCTGCCGCCGTTCTCAAGTTAATGGCGGTGGACAGGATATGGGTGGACACACTGTATACTATATAATTTATCCGATAGTAACAATGCTGGGTTCCTGTTTGTTGCCAGAAAGTGTCCTTTTCCTTTATAACATTGATGTGAAACAAAAAAACAGTACTTATTGTGACACTCCTCTCGTATTAAGAGTCAAAAATAGCAATGTCCAAAAGGATAATGTCACCTCATCTGGAGGAAGGATCATAAATAGGGATTATCGAATACTTCATTTATTCGGCTTCGTGAATATTTTCCGAATACCTCGCCGCTATTCGACTATTCGCAAATATTCGATGCGCAATGTAAAGGCCCCGTTACACGCAACAATGTATCTAACGATATATCGACTGGGTCACAGATTCCGTGACGCACATACGGCATCGTTAGCGACGTCGTTGCGTGTGACAGCAAGGAATGGCCGTTAACGATGGAAAATACTCACCTTATTGTCTGTCGTTGACACGTCGTTCCTTTTTAAAAAATCCTTGATTGTTGCAGGACGCAGGTTGTTCGTCGTTCCCGCGGCAGCACAAATCGCTACATGTGATACCCCGGGAACGACGAACTACAGCTTACCTGCGACCGCCGGTAATGCGGAAGGAAGGAGGTGGGCGGGCTGTTACGTCCCGCTCATCTCTGCCCCTCCGCTTCTATTGGGCGGCCGCTTAGTGACGCCGCTGTGACACCGCCCAAACCGTGCCCTTAGAAAGGAGGCGGTTCGTCGGCATCAGCGACGTCGCTAGGCAGGTAAGTATGTGTGACGGCTCAAAACGATTTTGTGCGCCACGGGCAGCGATTTGCGCATGATGCACAAACGACAGGGGCGGGTGCTTTCACCAGCGATATCGCTGCGGGTAACACCCCCTTTAGTCTATGGGAAACCCGAATAACAACTATTCGGGCTTCCCATAGACTTACATTGCGCATCGAATAGTGGCGAGGTATTCGGAAAATATTCGCAAAGCCGAACATTTGAGGTATTCGATCATCCCTAATCATAAACCAATAATGCAAAAATGTTTAAGGCAGCCAGGAATGTATTCAAACATTTGAGTTTCACACGAGCCCCAGATTAAGCCAACTTAGGTGAAACGCTTGTTAAATTGATGAAGTCGATTAATTTATTGTTCTAATAAAAGTTAATGGTTTCAGGCCTTCCTGCTTAACCCTAGAACGCGCAACCCTAAAGATCTACCATAGAAAACAAGTGAACTAGCAGGCCTGCAAGGCCCCAGGTATGCGTTCTAGGGTTAAAGTTTTTTTTCATAGTCGCTCCCTTCTAAATCACTATATAATCTATTATGCCTACATCTAGGGTTATATGTTTATTGAAGAAATCACACATGAAGGGATGTTTTTCAACACCAATATCTAATGCTTCTAGCCTGTCTTAAAGGGGCTTTCCGGGACTCTGATATTGATTTTTCACTTCAAAGTGAGACGAGTTGCAGTACCTGAGAGTGGCCATTACAGAGCGTATGGCGCTGTGGTGTTCTGGCTCTGTACACTCACACTACAGCTGATAAGTGGCGGTGGTGGACCCGGACCAAAACTATCTGATATTGAAGACCTGTCCTGGAGTACCCCATAATTTCCTGTGATATTTGTCCTAATTTTTCATTTCATTGTTACCAGTTGAAACATTCAGTTTGTGTTTGCTACATTTGTTACATTATTCTTCATTTTCTCTTTCTGTCATAAGCCCGTGACATCTGTGCGTTGTGATAATCCTTGTCTTCTCACCACAAAGATCATTCATTTGCTTTTTCCTCCCCAATATGATAGCTGCATGATGTAGGGGCAGAGGCCCTGTTTCCAGAGATCAAACTCGGTCTCTTGCTGCAATTTTGATTAAAAACTTACAGTGGTACAGCAAGGAAAAAAGTATGTAGTCAGACCCCAATTGTGCAAGTTCTCCCACTTATAAAGATGAGGTCGGCCTGGAATTGACATCATAGGTCTATGACAACTATGAGAGACAAAATGAGAAAACCCAGAATATCACCGCGTTTGCTTTGGCAAGATTTTTTGAAAATTATGGTGGAAAATAAGTATTTGGTCAATAATAAAAGTTCATCTCAATATTTTGTTATATATATCCTTTGCTGGCAATTACAGAGGTCAGACGTTTTCTGTAAGTCTTCAAAAGGTTGGCACACACTGTTGGTGGTATGTTGGCCCATTCCTGTAGAGCAGTGATGTTTTGGGCCTGTCGCTGGGCAACACAGACTTTCAACTCCCTACAAAGGTTTTCTATGGGGTTGAGATCTGGAGACTGGCTAGGCCACTCCAAGACCTTCATATGCTTCTTAAGAAGACACTCCTTCGTTGTCCTGGCGTTGTGCTTGGGATCATTATCATGCTGAAAGACCCAACCACATTTCATCTTCAATGCCCTTGCTGATTGAAGGAAGTTTGTACTCAAAGTCTCAGGATGCATGGCCCCATTCATTCTTTTATGTACACGGGTCAGTTGTCCTGATCCCTTTGCAGAGAAACGGCCCCAAACCATGATGTTGCCACCCACATGCTTCACAGTAGGTATGGTGTTCTTTGGATAAAACTCAGCATTCTGTCTCCTACAAACACGGCAAGTTGTGTTTCTACCAAACAGTTCTCCTTTGGTTTCATCAGACAATATGACATTCTCCCAATACTCTTCTGGATAATCTAAATGCTCTCTAGAAAACTTCAGCCGGGCCCGGACATGTACTGGCTTAAGCAGGGGAACACGTCTGGCACTGCAGGATTTGGCGGCGTAGTGTGTTACTGATGGTAGCATTTGTTACAGTGGTGCCAGCTCTATGCAGGTCATTCACTAGGTCCCCCGTGTGGTTCTGGGATTTTTGCTCACCGTTCTTGTGAGCATTTTGACCCCACGGGGTGAGATCTTGGTGGAGCCCCAGATGGAGGGAGATTCAGTGGTCTTGTATGTCTTCAATTTTCTTATTATTGCTCCCACAGTTGATTTAATCACACCAAGCTGCTTGCCTATTGCAGATTCAGTCTTCCCAGCCTGGTGCAGGGCTACAATTTTGTTTCTGGTGTCCTTTGACAGCTTTTCAGTCTTCACCATAGTGGAGTTTGGAGTGTGACTGTTTGAGGTTGTGGACAAGTGTCTTTTATACCGATAACAAGTTCAAACAGGTGCCATTACTACAGGTAATGAGCGGAGGACAGGGGAGCCTCTTAAAGAAGAAGTTACAGGTCTGTGAGAGCCAGAAATCTTGCATGTTTTTAGGTAACTAAATACTTATCTTCCACCATAATTTGCAAAAAAAAAAAATCTTGCCAAATCAGACAAGGTGATTTTCTAGATTTGTTTTCTTATTTTGTCTCTCATAGTTGTCATAGACCTATGATGTCAACTACAGGCCTCTGTCATCTTTTTAAGTGGGAGAACTTGCACAATTGGGGGCTGACTAATACTTTTTTCCCACTATATCTGCTGCAGATCCTAAAGTTCTCTGAATACTGAGCTTTATATAACCCCACCCCCACCACTGATTGACTGCTTTCTGTGTACACTGTTCATAGGCAGAAAGCTGCCAATCACGGGTGGGGCGTGACATTGGACTACCTGGCAGGCAGCAGGTTTACTAGTCCTATAGTGATAATTTCCTGCTGAAAAAACAGTAATTTTATAAAAACTACACTAAGCAGCCTAGTAAGTGACACATCGCTGGAATCAGAGTTTCTGCCCCTACATTATGTTGCTCTCAGCTCAGGCTAGTTTCACACTTGCGTTGTTTTGACGCAAACTGAATCCGTCACTAATGTTGTACAGTTCATTTATTTACATTGGAAGCGCGACATCATGTGGACACAAGCGGGTACTGCATGACACAAACACACGCCATAGTACCGCGCTTCCAATGTCTGGCTGTCTCCCTCGCTCTCGTTCTGTCTGGCTGTCTCCCTCGCTCTCGTTCTGTCTGGCTGTCTCCCTCGCTCTCGTTCTGTCTGGCTGTCTCCCTCGCTCTCGTTCTGTATGGCTGTCTCCCTCGCTCTCGTTCTGTATGGCTGTCTCCCTCGCTCTCGTTCTGTATGGCTGTCTCCCTCGCTCTCGTTCTGTCTGGCTGTCTCCCTCGCTCTCGTTCTGTCTGGCTGTCTCCCTCGCTCTCGTTCTGTCTGGCTGTCTCCCTCGCTCTCGTTCTGTGTGGCTGTCTCCCTCGCTCTCGTTCTGTCTGGCTGTGTCCCTCGCTCTCGGTCTGTCTGGCTGTCTCCCTCGCTCTCGGTCTGTCTGGCTGTCTCCCTCGCTCTCGGTCTGTCTGGCTGTTTCCCTCGCTCTCGGTCTTGTCTGGCTGTCTCCCTCCCTCTCGGTCTGTCTGTCTCCCTTTTTCTCGTTCTGTCTTTCTGTCTCCCTCGCTCTCGGTCTGTCTGGCTGTCTCCCTCGCTCTCGGTCTGTCTGGCTGTCTCCCTCGCTCTCGGTCTGTCTGGCTGTCTCCCTCGCTCTCGGTCTGTCTGGCTGTCTCCCTCGCTCTCGGTCTGTCTGGCTGTCTCCCTCGCTCTCGGTCTGTCTGGCTGTCTCCCTCGCTCTCGGTCTGTCTGGCTGTCTCCCTCGCTCTCGGTCTTGTCTGGCTGTCTCCCTCCCTCTCGGTCTGTCTGTCTGTCTCCCTTTTTCTCGTTCTGTCTTTCTGTCTCCCTCGCTCTCGGTCTGTCTGGCTGTCTCCCTCGCTCTCGGTCTGTCTGGCTGTGTCCCTCGCTCTCGGTCTGTCTGGCTGTCTCCCTCGCTCTCGGTCTGTCTGGCTGTCTCCCTCGCTCTCGGTCTGTCTGGCTGTCTCCCTCGCTCTCGGTCTTGTCTGGCTGTCTCCCTCCCTCTCGGTCTGTCTGTCTGTCTCCCTTTTTCTCGTTCTGTCTTTCTGTCTCCCTCGCTCTCGGTCTGTCTGGCTGTCTCCCTCGCTCTCGGTCTGTCTGGCTGTCTCCCTCGCTCTCGGTCTGTCTGGCTGTCTCCCTCGCTCTCGGTCTGTCTGGCTGTCTCCCTCGCTCTCGTTCTGTCTGGCTGTCTCCCTCGCTCTCGTTCTGTCTGGCTGTCTCCCTCACTCTCGGTCTGTCTGGCTGTCTCCCTCGCTCTCGGTCTGTCTGGCTGTCTCCCTCGCTCTCGTTCTGTCTGGCTGTCTCCCTCGCTCTCGTTCTGTCTGGCTGTCTCCCTCGCTCTTGTTCTGTCTGGCTGTCTCCCTCGCTCTCGGTCTGTCTGGCTGTCTCCCTCGCTCTCGTTCTGTCTGGCTGTCTCCCTCGCTCTCGTTCTGTCTGGCTGTCTCCCTCGCTCTCGTTCTGTCTGGCTGTCTCCCTCGCTCTTGTTCTGTCTGGCTGTCTCCCTCGCTCTCGTTCTGTCTGGCTGTCTCCCTCGCTCTCGTTCTGTCTGGCTGTCTCCCTCGCTCTCGTTCTGTCTGTCTGTCTCCCTCGCTCTCGGTCTGTCTGGCTGTCTCTCTCGGTCTGGCTGTCTGTCTCTATCCGTCTGTCTGTTTTTCTGTTGTCTTTTTCTCTTGTCTGCCTCTCTCTGTCTATGCCTGTCTCTCTCTGTCTCACCATCTGCCGCTCTCTCTCTATCCATATTTCTCCATCCCTATCCCTGTCTCTCTCTCTCTCTCTGAATTCTCTATGCGTCTGTCACGGTCTGTCTCTCACTATCGCTGTCTCTCTCCCATTGTCCCTATCTTTCTGTCTGTCTGTCTGTCTCTCTACCGATATCCTATTACCTCACACATAATCTTATACTAAGAAATGCCTTTGCTGCCTATAGCAACCAATCACAGCTCCTATTAATGACCTGTAGCTCCCAGCTTCATTGACTTTAACCTCTTAATGACCACGGGCAGTAAAATTACGTCTCAGCGGTGATGATGTTAATCCTACCCGGCTGACGCGGGCAGCTGGGGTGGGATCCACGTACATGTCAGCTAATTTGTACAACTGACATGTGTGCCTAGCAGGCACGAGCAGATCTGCAATCTGCCCGTACCTGTTAACCTTTTAAATGGCGCTGTCAAAATGTGACAGTGCCATTATAATCACGGTTAAAGTTTACTCACCACGTGACGTGATACCGTGGATCCGATGGTTGTATCACAGGGTCATGTAATGATGGCTGAGAGCTGTGTGAGACAGGAAATGAGCATGTGTAGCTGTGATCAGCACATATGTTAGAACGATCAGACTGCTGATCCTTATAGCCCCCTAGGGGGACTAGTAAAATAAAAAAAAAAAATAACAAAAGTTTGATAGAAAAAAAAAAAAAACCCTAAAAGTTCAAATCACCCCCCTTTCGCCCCATTGGAAATTAAAGGGTTAAATCTATGGCTGGACCTTATGTGACAAGCTTTTCTTTTACCCATGCCCCCTCCCTCATTCACGTTTTGTGTCTCCCCTATTTCCTCATAGACTGTAAGATTACGAGCAGGGCCCTCACTCCTCTTGGTATCTGAATTTTGTTATTTTGTATTGTCTCATATTGTCTGCACATGTCCCCTCTTAATTGTAAAGCGCTGCGAAATATGTTGGCGCTATATAAATAAAAATTATTATTTTATTATGAAAAATAAACACATATTTGGTATCACCACGTTCAGAAATGCCCGTTCTATCAAAATATAAAATCAGTTAATCTGACCGGTACACAGTGTAGCGGCAAAAAATCCAAACGCCAAAATAAAATTTTTTGGTCATGGCAAATTTTGCGCAAAAAACAGGCGATCAAAATGTAGCGTTTGCAGAAAAATGGTACCATTAAAAACGTCAGCTCGAGACACATAAAAAAAGCCATCACTGAGCCCCATATCCCAAAAAATGAGAATGCTACGGGTCGCGGAAAATGGCGCAAAACGTACACCACTTTTTTTGGACAAACTTCTTTTTTTTAACCCCTTAGATAAAAGTAAACCTATACATGTTTGGTGTCTACGAACTCGCACAGACCTGATGCATCAAACTGACACGTCAGTTTTATCATATAGTGAAAACAGTAAATAAAATATCTCAAAAACTATAGTGCATTCGCACTTTTTTTTTGCAGTTTTTCCACATTTGGAATTTTTTTTGCCATTTCCTGTACACTATATGGTAAAACTAATAGTTTCATTTAAAAGTACAACTCGTTCCGCAAAAAAAAAACAAACAAGCCCTCACATGACTAGATTGACGGAAAAATAAAAAAGTTACGGCTCTCGGAAAAATGGGGAAAAAAAACAAAAACGGAAAGCGCAAAATCGGCCGATCGTGAAGGGGTTAATGTAGGCAGGTTTTTTGGCGAATGACTCTAAAACGCAGGGTTAAATTTTCCCCTCAAAATATAGTCTATGATGTTCCCTGAGTTAAATGAAGTGGCTGCGCAAAATTTCGTGATTGTAAATGTGACGGTTCGGATTCCTTTAGTGGACATACACACACACATACATATATACATACATGCACGCACACACGCACACACACACACACACACACACATACATACATACACACACACACACACACACACACACACACACACACACACACACACACACACACACAGTCATATGAAAATGTTTGGGCACCCCTATTAATGTTAACCTTTTTTCTTTATAACAATTTGGATTTTTGCAACAGCTATTTCAGTTTCATATATCTAATAACTGATGGACTGAGTAATATTTCTGGATTGAAATGAGGTTTATTGTACTAACAGAAAATGTGCAATTTGCATTTAAACAAAATTTGACCGGTGCAAAAGTATGGGCACCTCAACATAAAAGTGACATTAATATTTTGTAGATCCTCCTTTTGCAAAAATCACAGCCTCTAGTCGCTTCCTGTAGCTTTTAATGAGTTCCTGGATCCTGGATGAAGGTATATTTGACCATTCCTGTTTACAAAACAATTCCAGTTCAGTTAAGTTTGATGGTCGCCGAGCATGGACAGCACGCTTCAAATCATCCCACAGATTTTCAATGAGATTCAGGTCTGGGACTGGGATGGCCATTCCAGAACATTGTAATTGTTCCTCTGCATGAATGCCTGAGTAGATTTGGAGCGGTGTTTTGGATCATTGTCTTGCTGAAATATCCATCCCCTGCGTAACTTCAACTTCATCACTGATTCTTGCACATTATTGTCAAGAATCTGCTGATACTGAGTTGAATCCATGCGACCCTCAACTTTAACAAGATTCCCGGTGCCGGCATTGGCCACACAGCCCCAAAGCATGATGGAACCTCCACCAAATTTTACTGTGGGTAGCAAGTGCTTTTCTTGGAATGCCGTGTTTTTTTGTCTCCACGCATAACGCCTTTATGTATGACCAAACAACTCAATCTTTGTTTCATCAGTCCACATGACCTTCTTCCAAAATGTAACTGGCTTGTCCAAATGTGCTTTTGCATACCTCAGGCGACTGTTTGTGGCGTGCTTACAGAAACGGCTTCTTTCGCATCACTCTCCCATACAGCTTCTCCTTGTGCAACGTGCGCTGTATTGTTGACCGATGCACATTGACACCATCTGCAGCAAGATGATGCTGCAGGTCTTTGGAGGTGGTCTGTGAATTGTCCTTGACTGTTCTCACCATTCTTCTTCTCTGCCTTTCTGATATTTTTCTTGGCCTGCCACTTCTGGGCTTAACAAGAACTGTACCTGTGTTCTTCCATTTCCTTACTATGTTCCTCACAGTAGAAACTGACAGTTTAAATCTCTGAGACAACTTTTTGTATCCTTCCCTTGAACAACTATGTTGAATAATCTTTGTTTCTTCATCGTTCCTTATGGGAGACCCAGACCATGGGTGTATAGCTTCTGCCTCCGGAGGACACACAAAGTACTACACTAAAAAGTGTAGCTCCTCCCTCCTAGCATATACACCCCCTGGATAACCAAATATAGCCAGTTCAATGCATTGTGTCAGGAGGCATACATCCACACATGCATTCTCATCTGATTTTTGATTTTAAAGAGTTTGAAGAAAAGCGGGTCCAAGCTGGACCCCCGGCATGTCCCTTCTCACCCCACTGTGTCGGCGGTGTTGTTAAGGTTGATTTCAAGGCTGGAGCCTTACATGCCGCGCTCCTTCACCATCCCTCGGGCTCTGGCTTGAAGTGGGAGCCAGCACGGTTCTCACTGCTTTGCAGGAGACCGGTCTCCATCCGCAGCCCTTTCAGGACCCTGCCGGACGGAGCACTCATCCCTCAGGGACCTGGCCCTGCGTCTCACAAGCTAAGTATTGAGACGTTATTGTCAGGGGGGTCCCTTGCACTTTAATGTTGGGGAGAGTGTGTTATGTAACCTTTTGTGACATTTCCGGCCGGTTCTCCGGTTTTCACCAGAGAACCGCGCCGAGGATGCCTGCGCGCCGGCCGCATTGTAAAATTTAGGCCCCGGCTTCGGCTGCAGCCTACTTTCGTTTTCACTGCCCCTGCATGTCAGTCAAGCAGAGGGACAGTGCGGCGGCGCCCACCGGCCGTTCAGCACAGAGGAGGACACTCCTCTCTGAGGAGATGTTTCCCTCCCCTGTATATCTCCTTGGCCCTCCGGTTCCCGCTCTTGGACTAGGCCCCTCCCCCCCTCCTCACTCCGGACCCATTTTATCAGCGTTCTCACACTGATCGGCGCTGGCTGCTGCATCTCTGCAACCTGTCTGGGGGTCCGAGCTGTGGGATCCGGAGGGCACACAAAACGGTCTGGTAAGCCACAACCTCTGGTTGTGGACCTTCTTATACACTCTCTGGGGGTCATTCTGGAGGAGTGTGTTCTTTACTGCAGAGCCTCCACCTCAGCAGCATGTCTCACACTAGGAGCAAGGCTGCAAGGCTGTACTCAATATGCACTGCATGTAAGCTCGTACTGCCTGAACCGAGCACATATCCTCATTGTGATGCCTGCTCTAACATGGTGGTGCCTCAGCCTGGCGTCTCCCCAGTGGTCCCTCCGGCTGCTCCGGCCCCGGTGGCTGAACCCCCGGCTTGGGTAGAATTGTTTTCTAAGTCTATCTCCCAGTCCTTTGCCGACTCCATGGGACAGCTGTCCCGGACTCTGCTGACCATGCATCAGCCCCCTTCTCAGGGCGCCTCTGCTGCTTCGGCTCGCTCTGCAGAGCTCACAGAGGATTCTTCATCTGCTCCCAGACCTCGTCCTCCTAAAAGGAGACGCAGGGTCCCCTCTCCTTCGTCGTCCCGCGGCTCCGATTCACGAGCCGACTCGCAGGACGAGGAGGATGTCTTTACTGGGGGCTCGGACGCTACCTCCATGTGCCCCATTGATCTGACCGAGGGTGATGCAGATGTGAATGTTTTGATTGCGTCCATTAATTCTGTACTGGACCTCAATCCGCCAGTATCAGAGGAGCAACCCTCTCTGGCAGAAAAGCACCAGTTTACCTTGCCTAAGAGAACAAGGAGTGTGTTCTTTAACCACTCCAGTTTTCAAGCCACTGTGTCCAAGCCCAGAGCCTGTCCTGACAAACGCTTCCCAAAGCGTGGTTCTGATGACCGTTTTCCTTTTCCACCAGAGGTGGTCAAGGAGTGGGCTCACTCACCAAAGGTAGACCCTCCGGTGTCTAGACTCTCAGCCCGGACAGTTGTATCTGTGGCTGATGGCACCTCACTTAAGGATCCCACTGACCGCCAGGTTGACATCCTGGCCAAGTCTGTCTATGAGGTGGCAGGGGCCTCGTTCTCCCCATCCTTTGCAGCAGTGTGGGCTCTCAAAGCCATCTCTGCTTCCCTAGAGGAGATGCATTCCCTCACTAGGGACTCTATGCCTGAATTGGTTACCTTAACTTCCCAGGCTTCAGCCTTTTCAGCCTACGCCATGTCTGCCATGCTGGAGGCCTCTCACCGCACTGCGGTGGCCTCCGCTAATTCCCTCGTTATCCGCAGGATCTTGTGGCTTCGACGGTGGAAGGCAGATGCTTCCTCAAAGAAGTACCTTGCTGGGCTCCCATTTGCTGGGTCCAGGCTGTTCGGTGAACAACTGGATGAAATAATTAAGGAGGCTACTGGCGGGAAGAGTACTTCCTTGCCACAGACTAAAACCAGGAAACCCGTCCAGAGCAGGAACCAGTCGACGTTTCGTTCCTTTCGTTCCTCTAACTGGTCGTCCTCTAAGCCCTCGGCCTCGTCCACTAACTCAGCCAAGGACCAGAAGCCCACCTGGCGCAAGAAGCCGCGTCCACAAAAGTCCGCAGGAGCTGCTGCCACCAAGGCAGCCTCCTCTTGACTATCTGGCCGAGCCAGCAACGTCCTTGGTCGGTGGCAGGCTCTCCCACTTTGGCGACGTGTGGTTTCAACACGTCTCCGATCAGTGGGTGCGGGATATCATCTCCCACGGCTACAGGATAGAGTTCTCTTCCAGCCCACCAAACAGATTTTTTCTGTCAACTCCCCCTGCTCCAAGGCCGCCCCCTTCTCTCAGGCCGTGGCATCCTTGCAGGCCAACGGAGTAATTGTACCGGTTCCCGCCAGGGAACGATTCAGAGGTTTTTACTCAAATCTCTTCCTAGTCCCCAAAAAGGACGGTTCCTTCCGGCCCATCCTGGATCTCAAGCTTCTCAACAAGCATGTTCAGGTGCGGCACTTTCGCATGGAGTCTCTGCGATCAGTCATTGCCTCAATGACCCAAGGAGATTTCCTGGCATCCATCGACATCAGAGATGCCTATCTGCATGTGCCAATTGCAGTTTCACACCAGTGTTGGCTACGTTTTGCAATCGGAGAGGAACATTTCCAATTCGTGGTTCTCCCCTTCGGGTTAGCCACGGCCCCTCGAGTATTCACCAAGGTCATGGCAGCAGTGGTTGCGATTTTGCACCTCCAGGGGTTGGCAGTGATTCCTTACCTGGACGACCTTCTAGTCAAGGCTTCATCCAGTGCAGACTGTCAGCGGAGTGTCTCGCTCACTCTCGCCACTCTTGTTCAATTCGGGTGGCTTGTCAATCTGCCCAAGTCCACTCTGACCCCGACCCAAAAACTCACGTACCTAGGGATGCAATTCGAGACTCTGCCGGCACTTGTCAAGCTGCCCTTAGTCAAACAGCAGTTCCTCCATCTGGCGGTGCGCTCTCTGTTGAGGCCCCGCCGTCATTCCATCAGGCACCTCATGCAGGTGCTGGGTCAGATGGTGGCGTCAATGGAAGCGGTTCCCTTTGCCCAGTTCCATCTGCGTCCTCTGCAGCTGGACATTCTCCGCTGTTGGGACAAGCGGACTTCTTCCTTGCACAGGTTGGTGGCTCTGTCGCCACAGACCAGGAGCTCTCTTCAGTGGTGGCTTCGGCCCCTCTCTCTGTCTCAGGGACGCTCCTTCCTGACCCCGTCCTGGGTGATTCTCACCACGGATGCCAGTCTATCCGGCTGGGGAGCAGTATTTCTCCACCACCGAGCACAGGGCACTTGGACTCCGTCCGAATCAGCCCTCTCGATCAATGTGCTGGAAATCAGAGCTGTACTCTTCGCTCTCGTAGCCTTTCACCACCTGTTGGCGGGCAAGCACATTCGAGTCCAGTCAGACAACGCGACAGCAGTTGCCTACATCAATCACCAGGGCGGGACTCGCAGCCGCCTGGCAATGTTGGAGGTTCAACGCATCTTTCAGTGGATGGAGGACTCCCAGTCCACCATATCCGCAGTCCACATCCCAGGCGTAGAAAACTGGGAGGCAGATTATCTCAGCCGTCAAACCGTGGACAACGGCTAGTGGGCTCTGCATCCGGCAGTGTTCCGGTCGATCTGCCGCAAGTGGGGCACTCCGGAAGTGGATCTAATGGCATCCCGGCACAACAACAAGGTCCCGGTTTACGTGGCTCGCTCCCACGATCCTCAGGCCTTTGCAGCGGACGCGCTGGTTCAGGATTGGTCCCAGTTCCGTCTGTCTTACGTGTTTCCCCCTCTAGCTCTCTTGCCCAGAGTCCTGCGCAAGATCAGAATGGAGGGCCGTCGGGTCATACTCATTGCTCCAGACTGGCCCAGGCGAGCTTGGTACCCAGACCTGCTCCGTCTGTCCGTAGAGGTGCCATGGCATCTCCCGGACCGCCCAGACCTTCTCTCACAAGGTCCGTTTTTCCGCCAGAATTCTGCAGCTCTCAGATTGACGACGTGGCTCTTGAGTCCTGGATCCTGACGGCTTCCGGCATTCCTCCCGAAGTCATCTCCACTATGACTCAGGCTCGGAAGTCTTCCTCGGCCAAAATTTACCACAGGACTTGGAGAATTTTCCTGTCCTGGTGTCGTTCTTCCGGCCATGCCCCTTGGCCTTTTTCCCTGCCGACCCTTCTGTCCTTCCTGCAGTCTGGTCTGCAGCTAGGACTATCCCTCAATTCCCTCAAGGGACAGGTCTCGGCTCTGTCAGTGTTGTTCCAGCGGCGTATCACCCGGCTGGCTCAGGTGCGCACCTTCATGCAGGGCGCATCTCACATCATTCCGCCTTACCGGCGGCCTCTGGATCCCTGGGACCTTAATCTGGTCCTCACGGCCTTGCAGAAACCCCCTTTTGAGCCACTTAGGGAGGTTTCTTTGTCTCGTCTTCTACAGAAAGTGGTCTTTCTAGTGGCCATAACTTCCCTCAGGAGAGTCTCTGATTTGGCTGCGCTCTCTTCGGAGTCACCTTTTTTGGTTTTTCATCAAGACAAGGTGGTTCTCCGTCCGACTCCGGACTTTATCCCTAAGGTGGTTTCTCCTTTCCACCTTAACCAGGATATTTCCCTGCCTTCCTTTTGTCCGGCTCCTGTTCATCGCTTTGAAAAAGCGTTGCATACTCTGGATCTGGTGCGGGCGCTCCGGATCTATGTGTCTCGCACCGCTGCTCTGAGGCGGTGCACCTCTCTTTTTGTGCTGACCACTGGTCGGCGTAAGGGCCTCTCTGCTTCTAAGCCGACCCTAGCTCGTTGGATTAGGTCGGCCATTTCCGATGCCTACCAGTGTACTCAAGTGCCTCCCCCGCCCGGGATCAAGGCACACTCGACCAGAGCTGTCGGTGCCTCTTGGGCTTTCAGGCACCAGGCTACGGCTCAGCAGGTCTGTCAGGCTGCCACTTGGTCCAGTCTGCATACCTTTTCGAAGCACTACCAAGTGCATGCTCATGCTTCGGCAGATGCGAGCTTGGGCAGACGCATCCTTCAGGCGGCTGTCGCCCATTTGTGAAGTTAGGTTTCGCCTACTTCTCAGTTTTCTGTTTATTCCCACCCATGCACTGCTTTGAGACGTCCCATGGTCTGGGTCTCCCATAAGGAACGATGAAGAAAAAGAGAATTTCTTTGTCGCTCCTAATTGGGAGACCCAGACAATTGGGTGTATAGCTACTGCCTCCGGAGGCCACACAAAGTATTACACTTAAACGTGTAAGGCCCCTCCCCTTCTGGCTATACACCCCCCCGTGGGATCACGGGTTCCTCAGTTTTATGCTTTGTGCGAAGGAGGTCAGACATCCACGCATAGCTCCACTGTTTAGTCAGCAGCAGCTGCTGACTATGTCGGATGGAAGAAAAGAGGGCCCATACGAGGGCCCCCAGCATGCTCCCTTCTCACCCCACTTTCTGTCGGCGGTGTTTGTTAAGGTTGAGGTACCCATTGCGGGTACGGCGGCTGGAGCCCACATGCTGATTCCTTCCCCATCCCCATTAGGGCTCTGGGTGAAGTGGGACTTTCCCGGTCTCCAGGCACTGAGACCGTGCTCCATCCACAGCCCCTCTGCTGGATTTGGAGCGGAGTTTCCTCAGGGACAGGGCCCTGCTTCATCAAGGTACTCCGTGTCCCCGTGCATACCGCACGCACACTACAGCATTGCTGGGTGTGTTAGTGCGCCGGGGTTAACAGCGCTGCTGCGCTTGTGCCATTCCTCACTGCAGATCTGTTGAGTGAGTAGACTTAGTACGAACGGCCGAGCCGACCGCTGGGGTCAGCGTTCACTGCGACGCGGCTGGGATTTGTGGTGCGCCGGGGACTTCCGCGCTGGCCGTGCATATATGACGGCCGCGCTTATTACTACAGTCCCCGGCTTTTGCGGCCTAGTTCGTTTCGTTCCCGCCCCCACACCTGCCAGTCAGGGGGAGGGCGGGACGCTGTACAGACCATCAGCGCTGAGGGCTGGAGTCTGCTTTACATACTCCAGCCCTCACACTAGGCACAGAGGGACGCAGTTTCCCGCACTTTTGTTTGTGGCACGCCCACGGTCCGCCCCTCTTCACTGAACGCCGGCAGCCATTCCTGTCTGCACGCTGAGCTGCAGAGGGGAGACGGGGAGACCCAGACACGGGATTCTGCGACCTCACACCCGCTTTTCAGCGGGCGGTAAGCAGCCCTCAGGGGCTCACCCCCACTTGTGCCGTAGTGTACTTTGTATTTTGTGCTTGCAATACATTGCACTGTACGGTCGCTGGTGATTCTAGGCTATATACCCTCCTAGATTACTCAAGGAGTCAACAGCATGTCGTCCGCAAAAAACAACGGTGCCAGGGCACAGACTTTATATGCTGCTTGTACCGCATGTGGGGCTGCTCTACCGGCTGGTTCCACTGACCCCCATTGTGTGCAGTGCTCGGCCCCTGTGGCATTTGCTCGGCCGGGGCCTCTGCTGGACGTGACCCAGGGAGAACCACCTGTGAATGCTGTCCAGGTGACAGGGACGGAGTTTGCAGCTTTTGCTGACAGATTGTCTATGACTGTGTCTAAAATTCTTGAAACATTGCAGTCTAGACCAGTAACTCAGACCATGGGCACTGTTGAATCATTGCCCCCTAGTCCCCCTCAGCTGGAACACTTCGGAGCTCCGGGGGTGTCACATGCACCCCAGGGTGACGGCTATGACTCGGACGACAGTCCCAGACAACCTAAGCGGGCTCGCTATGAGCGGCCCTCTACTTCCTCACACTGGTCAGTGTCCCAGCGGGACGACTCTATGGGTGATGAGGCGGATGTAACTGATCAGGATTCTGATCCTGGGGCCGCTCTCAATCTGGATACACCAGATGGTGACGCCATAGTGAATGATCTTATAGCGTCCATCAATAAGATGTTAGATATTTCTCCACCAGCTCCTCTTGCTGAGGAGTCTGCTTCACAGCAGGAGAAATTCCATTTCAGGTATCCCAAGCGTAAATTAAGCACTTTTCTGGACCACTCTGACTTTAGAGACGCAATCCAGAAACACCACGCTTATCCAGATAAGCGTTTCTCTAAACGGCTTAAAGATACACGCTATCCTTTTCCCCCTGACGTGGTCAAGGGCTGGACACAGTGTCCCAAGGTGGACCCTCCAATCTCCAGGCTTGCAGCTAGATCTTTAGTTGCAGTGGAAGATGGGGCGGCACTTAAAGATGCCACTGACAGACAGATGGAGCTCTGGTTGAAATCCATCTATGAAGCTATTGGAGCGTCGTTGGCGCCAGCATTCGCAGCCGTATGGGCACTCCAAGCTATTTCAGCTGGGCTTACACAGGTCGACACGGTCACACGTACATCTGCTCCGCAGGTGGCACCATTGACCTCTCACATGTCTGCATTCGCGTCTTACGCGATTAATGCTGTCCTAGACTCTACGAGCCGTACGGCGGTGGCGTCAGCCAACTCCGTGGTTTTACGCAGAGCCCTGTGGTTGAGAGAATGGAAGGCAGATTCTGCTTCCAAGAAGTGCTTAACCAGTTTGCCTTTTTCTCGGGACCGATTGTTTGGTGAGCGTTTGGATGAAATCATTAAACACTCCAAGGGTAAGGATTCATCCTTACCTCAACCCAGACAAAACAAGCCCCAACAGAGGAGGGGACAGTCTGGTTTTCGCTCCTTTCGAGGCTCAGGCAGGTCCCAATTCTCCTCGTCCAAAAGGACTCAAAAGGATCAGAGGGGCTCAGATTCTTGGCGGACTCAATCACGCCCAAAAAAGACAGCCTGAAGAACCGTTACCAAGACGGCTTCCTCATGACTGTCAGCCTCCTCTCTCCACATCCTCGGTCGGTGGCAGGCTCTCCCGCTTTGGCGACATTTGGCTGTCACAGGTCAAAGACCGTTGGGTGAGAGACATTCTGTCTCACGGGTACAGGATAGAGTTCAACTCTCGTCCTCCAACTCGCTTCTTCAGAACTTCTCCACCGCCCGACCGAGCCGATGCTCTCCTGCAGGCGGTGTCCGCTCTAAAGGCGGAAGGAGTGGTGACTTCCGTTCCTCTTCAGGAACAAGGTCACGGTTTTTACTCCAATTTGTTTGTGGTGCCAAAGAAGGACGGGTCGTTCCGTCCCGTCCTGGATCTAAAACTGCTCAACAAACACGTAAAAACCAGGAGGTTCCGGATGGAATCTCTCCGCTCCGTTATCGCCTCAATGTCTCAAGGAGATTTCCTAGCATCAATAGACATCAAGGATGCTTATCTCCACGTGCCGATTGCGCCAGAGCATCAGCGTTTTCTACGCTTCGTTATAGGAAGCGAACACCTGCAGTTCGTAGCTCTGCCTTTCGGGCTGGCGACAGCCCCTCGGGTCTTCACCAAGGTCATGGCAGCAGTAGTAGCAGTCCTGCACTCGCGAGGTCACTCTGTGATCCCGTATTTGGACGATCTACTTATCAAGGCACCCTCTCAAGAGGCATGCCAACACAGCCTGAACGTGGCACTGAAGACTCTCCAGAGTTTCGGGTGGATTATCAACTTTTCAAAGTCAAATCTAACCCCGACCCAATCACTAACATATCTTGGCATGGAGTTTCATACTCTCTCAGCGATAGTGAAACTTCCACTGGACAAACAGTGCTCGCTTCAGACAGGGGTGCAATCTCTCCTTCAGGGCCAGTCACACCCCTTAAGGCGCCTCATGCACTTCCTAGGAAAGATGGTAGCAGCAATAGAAGCAGTCCCGTTCGCGCAGTTTCATCTGCGTCCACTACAATGGGACATTCTCCGCCAATGGGACGGGAAGTCGACGTCCCTCGACAGGGATGTCTCCCTTTCTCAGACAGCCAAGGACTCTCTCAGGTGGTGGCTTCTTCCCACCTCATTGTCAAAAGGAAAGTCGTTCCTACCCCCATCCTGGGCAGTGGTTACGACAGATGCGAGCCTATCAGGGTGGGGAGCAGTGTTTCTCCACCACAGGGCTCAAGGTACGTGGACTCGGAAAGAGTCCACCCTTCAGATCAATGTTCTGGAAATCAGAGCAGTCTATCTTGCCCTACAAGCCTTCCAACAGTGGCTGGAAGGCAAGCAGATCCGAATTCAATCGGACAACTCCACAGCGGTGGCATACATCAACCACCAAGGGGGAACACGCAGTCGGCAAGCCTTCCGGGAAGTCAGGCGGATTCTGACGTGGGTGGAAGACACGGCATCCACCATATCCGCAGTTCACATACCAGGCGTGGAAAACTGGGAAGCAGACTTTCTCAGTCGCCAGGGCATGGACGCAGGGGAATGGTCCCTTCACCCGGAAGTGTTTCAGGAGATCTGTCGCCGCTGGGGGATGCCGGACGTCGACCTGATGGCGTCACGGCACAACAACAAGGTCCCGGTTTTCATGGCACGGTCTCACGATCACCGAGCTCTGGCGGCAGACGCCTTAGTTCAAGATTGGTCGCAGTTCCAGCTACCTTACGTGTTCCCACCTCTGGCATTATTGCCCAGAGTGCTCCGCAAAATCAGGTCCGACTGCCGCCGCGCCATTCTCGTCGCTCCAGACTGGCCAAGGAGGTCGTGGTACCCGGATCTGTGGCGCCTCACGGTAGGCCAACCGTGGGCGCTACCAGACCGTCCAGACTTGCTGTCTCAAGGGCCGTTTTTCCATCTGAATTCTGCGGCCCTGAACCTGACTGTGTGGCCATTGAATCCTGGATCCTAGCGGCCTCAGGTTTATCTCATCAGGTGGTTGCCACCATGAGACAGGCTAGGAAACCATCCTCCGCCAAGATTTACCACAGGACGTGGAAGATATTCCTATCTTGGTGCTCTGCTCAGGGAGTTTCTCCCTGGCCATTTGCATTGCCTATTTTTCTTTCCTTCCTGCAGTCTGGGTTGGAAAAAGGTTTGTCGCTTGGCTCCCTTAAAGGTCAAGTCTCCGCGCTATCTGTATTTTTTCAGAAACGCCTGGCGCGACTTCCTCAGGTACGCACGTTCCTGCAAGGGGTTTGTCATATCGTCCCCCCTTACAAGCGGCCGTTGGAGCCCTGGGATCTGAACAAGGTTCTAATTGCCCTCCAGAAGCCGCCTTTCGAGCCTATGAAGGAGGTTTCCCTTTCTCGTCTTTCACAGAAAGTGGCCTTTCTAGTGGCGGTCACGTCTCTTCGGAGAGTGTCCGAGCTGGCGGCGTTATCTTGCAGATCTCCCTTCCTGGTGTTTCACCAGGACAAGGTAGTTCTGCGTCCAATTCCAGAATTTCTTCCCAAGGTGGTATCTTCCTTTCATCTCAATCAAGATATCACTTTACCGTCTTTGTGTCCGCATCCAGTTCACCAGTTTGAAAAGGGTTTGCATTTATTGGATCTGGTGAGAGCACTCAGGATCTACATTTCCCGTACGGCGCCTCTGCGTCGCTCGGATGCACTCTTTGTCCTTGTCGCTGGTCAGCGTAAAGGGTCGCAAGCTTCCAAATCCACCCTTGCGCGGTGGATCAAGGAACCAATTCTTCACACCTACCGTTCTGCTAGGCTTCCGATTCCATCAGGACTGAAGGCCCATTCTACCAGAGCCGTGGGTGCGTCCTGGGCATTACGGCACCAGGCTACGGCTCAGCAGGTGTGCCAGGCGGCTACCTGGTCGAGTCTGCACACTTTTACCAAGCATTATCAGGTGCATACCTACGTTTCGGCGGATGCCGGCCTAGGTAGACAAGTCCTGCAGGCGGCGGTGGCCCACCTGTAGGAAAAGGCCGCTTGACGGCCCTATCACGAGGTATTCCTTTACCCACCCAGGGACTGCTTTTGGACGTCCCAATTGTCTGGGTCTCCCAATTAGGAGCGACAAAGAAGAAGGGAATTTTGTTTACTTACCGTAAATTCCTTTTCTTCTAGCTCCAATTGGGAGACCCAGCACCCGCCCTGTTTTCTTAGGGAGTTTGTTTTTTCGGGTGCACATGTTGTTCATGTTGAACAGTTCAGTTCTCCGATGTTGTTCCTCGGATTGAATTTGTCTTTAAAACAGTTATTGGCTTTCCTCCTTCTTGCTTTTGCACTAAAACTGAGGAACCCGTGATCCCACGGGGGGGTGTATAGCCAGAAGGGGAGGGGCCTTACACTTTTAAGTGTAATACTTTGTGTGGCCTCCGGAGGCAGTAGCTATACACCCAATTGTCTGGGTCTCCCAATTGGAGCTAGAAGAAAAGGAATTTACGGTAAGTAAACAAAATTCCCTTCTTTGTTTACTTACTGTAAATTCTTTTTCTTTGTCGCTCCATTGGGAGACCCAGACAATTGGGTGTATAGCTTCTGCCTCCGGAGGCCACACAAAGTATTACACTTTAAAAAGTGTAACCCCTCCCCTCTGCCTATACACCCTCCCGTGCATCACGGGCTCCTCAGTTTTATGCTTTGTGTGGAAGGAGGCACACATCCACTCATGCATTCTCATTTTAGTTATATCGGTTGGAAGAAAAGTGGGCCCCCACGGGGCCCCCGGCATGTTCCCTTCTCACCCCACTACGTCGGCGGTGCTGTTAAGGTTGAGGTACCCATTGCGGGTACAAAGGCCGGAGCCTCATGCCGTCTCCTTCACCATCCCTTAGCGGCTCTGGGAGAAGTGGGATCCTGAGCGGTCATCCATTCACTGGGACCGTGCTCCCTCCGCAGCCCCTGTGGGAATCTGTCGGACAGGAGTCTATTTATCCTCAGGGACCGGGCCCTGCATCACTAAGGTACTCTGTGTCCCCATGGGGGATGTGCATGGAGCGCCTTCATCCCGGACGCTGCAGCAGCTGCTTATTGGTGACGGCCGGCGGACTTCCGCGCCGACCGCGCCTGCTTGTCGGCCGCGGTCTTAAATTTAGTCCCCGGCTTCAATTGCGGCCTAGTAGCAAAACTCCCGCCCCCGGGCCTGTCTATCAGGGGTAAGGGCGGGACTGCCGACCTGACGTCGGATGTGAGGGCCGGAGCATCCTGTATGTTTCCTCCCCCCTCACTGATCACTGTGGGGACTCCAGATTCCCGCACTTTTCTAGCGCCGCCCACGGCCCCACTCCTCCCCAGAGAGCTCCGGCAGCCATTTTTTTGGCATTCTGCCGGTGGAGGATTTCCAGGAAAGAGCTCTGCAACGCTGGGAGACCTAAGGCAGGGAATCTGGAGGACACACGCTCCGCTTTTTAGCAGTCGGTAAGCCACACCGGTCACCCGGTGCTGGTCCCCTTAGGGTGCCTGAATAGATACTATATATTTATATATTTCTGTTCGGTCGGGCTGTATACCCTTTCCCATATACCCTCAGTGATCACTCTCCTAGGAGACAACAGCATGTCGTCCACAAGGAGCAAGGGTGCCAAGGCACAGGGTTATTTTGCGACCTGTACCTCTTGTGCGGCTAAGTTACCTGTGGGTTCCACCTACCCTCACTGTGAGCAATGCTCAACCCCTGTTTTGCTTGCTCAGCCGGAGCCTCGGTCACTAGTGGGCCCCTCGGCTCAGGTAGACCCCCCTGCTCTCCCTGTCCTGGCGGCAGGGACAGAGTTTGCCGTTTTTGCTGAAAAACTCTCTGAGTCACTCTCACAATCCATGGCTCAGTCTATGGACAAATGGTCTGCCAAGCTGCTTGAAGCTTTGCAGTCCAGACCGGTCCTTACACAGGCCCCGGGCCCTGTTGGATCGTCGCCTCCAGGCCCCTCTCTGTCCGCGCCGCAGCGCGTTCCCAGGGGGGGCCCTAGGTCTCACGTGGAGGACTCCTGCCCGGACCACAGTCCCAGACCGGCTAAGCGGGCCCGCTGGGAATCTTCCCCGACTTCTTCACGCTGCTCGGGTTCCCAGCTTGAGGACTCTCTGGAGGACGAGGCGGACGTCGCAGCTCAGGGCTCTGACCCTGACGTTGCTCTCAATCTTGATACACCTGAAGGGGACGCCATAGTAAATGACCTTATCTCGTCCATCAACCAGGTGTTAGATATATCTCCCCCGCCGCCACCTGTAGAGGAGTCGACTTCTCAGCAGGAGAAACACCAGTTTCGGTTCCCTAAACGTACACGGAGTGCGTTTTTCGATCACTCTAACTTCAGAGATGCTGTCCAGAAGCCCAGAGCGGTTCCGGACAAGCGCTTTACTAAGCGCCTTACTGACACACGTTACCCCTTCCCCTCTGACGTAGTTAAGGGTTGGGCTCAATGTCCCAAGGTGGATCCCCCAGTCTCTAGATTGGCGGCTAGATCTGTGGTATCGGTTGCAGATGGCTCATCGCTAAAGGATGCCACGGACAGGCAGATAGAGCTCCTGGTGAAATCCATCTATGAAGCCACGGGCGCGTCTTTTGCCCCGGCTTTTGCAGCCGTGTGGGCACTCCAAGCTATCTCAGCTTGTCTGGCTGAGATTAATGCGGTCACACATAATTCTGCTCCGCAGGTTGCGTCTTTGACTTCTCAGGCGTCAGCTTTTTCTTCCTACGCCATGAACGCAGTTCTAGACTCTGCTAGCCGTACAGCGGTGGCATCCGCTAACTCTGTGGCAGTCCGCAGGGCCATGTGGCTGCGCGAATGGAAGGCAGACTCGGCTTCCAAGAGGTTCTTAACCGGTTTGCCGTTTTCTGGCGACCGCTTGTTTGGCGAACGATTGGATGAGATTATTAAGGAATCCAAGGGAAAGGACTCCTCCTTACCCCAGTCCAAACTGAAGAGACCTCAGCAACGGAAAATACAATCGAGGTTTCGGTCCTTTCGTCCCTCCGCCAAGCCTCAATCCTCTTCGTCCAGCAGGCCGGAGAAAGGCCAGAGGAACTCCTATGCGTGGCGGGCTAAGCCACGCCCCCAAAAACCCGCCGGAGGCAATGCCTCCAAGGCGGCCTCTTCATGACTCTCGGCATCCCCGAACCGCATCCTCGGTCGGTGGCAGGCTCTCCCGCTTTTGCGACGCCTGGTGGCCACATGTTCAAGACCGATGGGTGAGAGACATTCTGTCTCACGGTTACAGGATAGAGTTCAGCTCTCGTCCCCCGACTCGTTTCTTCAGAACCTCTCCGCCCTCCGAGCGAGCCGATGCACTTTTTCAGGCGGTGAACGCTCTGAAGACAGAAGGAGTTGTGATCCCTGTTCCCCCCCAGGAACATGGTCACGGCTTTTACTCCAACTTGTTTGTGGTGCCAAAGAAGGACAGCTCGTTCCGTCCCGTTCTGGACCTGAAACTGCTCAACAGACATGTGCGCACCAGACGGTTTCGGATGGAATCTCTCCGCTCGGTCATCGCTTCGATGTCACAAGGAGACTTCCTAGCATCGATCGACATCAAGGATGCTTATCTCCATGTGCCGATCGCATCCGAACATCAACGCTTTTTGCGTTTCGCCATCGGGGACGAACACCTTCAGTTTGTGGCATTGCCTTTCGGCCTGGCGACAGCCCCACGGGTGTTCACCAAGGTCATGGCATCGGTTGTGGCGGTCCTACACTCTCAGGGCCACTCGGTGATTCCTTACTTAGACGATCTTCTGGTCAGGGCACCCTCTCAGATGGCGTGTCAAAACAGCCTTTCCGTCGCTCTGGCGACTCTCCAGCAGTTCGGGTGGAACATCAACTTCCCAAAATCCAAGTTGACACCGACCCAATCACTGACGTACCTTGGGATGGAGTTTCATACTCAGTCAGCGGTAGTCATGCTACCGCTGGACAAACAGCTGTCGCTGCAGGCAGGGGTGCAATCTCTTCTTCGGGGTCAGTCACACCCCTTGAGGCGCCTTATGCACTTCCTGGGGAAGATGGTGGCAGCGATGGAGGCAGTGCCCTTCGCGCAATTCCATCTGCGGCCACTCCAGTGGGACATTCTCCGCAAATGGGACAGGAGGTCGACTTCCCTCGACAGGAACGTCTCTCTTTCCCTTGCAACCAAGACGTCACTTCAGTGGTGGCTCCTTCCCAACTCTCTGTCGCAGGGAAAATCCTTCCTACCCCCAACCTGGGCTGTGGTCACCACGGACGCGAGCCTGTCAGGGTGGGGGGCGGTTTTTCTCCACCACAGGGCTCAGGGAACCTGGACTCCGATAGAGTCATCCCTTCAGATCAATATTCTGGAGATAAGGGCAGTGTATCTAGCCCTATTGGCCTTTCATCGGTGGCTGGAGGGCAGGCTGATCCGGATCCAGTCGGACAACGCCACTGCCGTCGCATACATCAACCACCAAGGCGGCACTCGCAGTCGTCAAGCCTTCCAGGAAGTCCGACGGATTCTGCAGTGGGTGGAAGCCACAGCTTCCACCATCTCCGCAGTTCACATCCCAGGTGTAGAAAACTGGGAAGCAGATTTTCTCAGTCGTCAGGGCATGGACGCGGGGGAATGGTCTCTTCACCCAGACGTGTTTCGAGAGATCTGTCGCCGCTGGGGAACGCCGGACGTCGACCTCATGGCGTCACGGCACAACAACAAAGTCCCGGCATTCATGGCCCCGTCTCAAGATCACAGAGCTCTGTCGGCGGACACATTAGTTCAGGATTGGTCGCAGTTTCGACTGCCTTATGTATTTCCTCCTCTGGCAATGCTGCCCAGAGTGCTGCGCAAAATCAGGTCCGACTGTCGTCGCGCCATTCTCGTCGCTCCAGATTGGCCGAGGCGGTCGTGGTACCCGGATCTGTGGCATCTCATGGTGGGTCAACCGTGGGTGCTCCCAGACCGCCCAGACTTGCTGTCACAAGGGCCGTTTTTCCACCTGAATTCTGTGGCCCTCAACCTGACTGTGTGGCCATTGAGTCCTGGCTCCTAGCGTCCTCAGGGTTATCTCAAGATGTCATTGCCACCATGAGACAGGCCAGGAAACCAACGTCCGCCAAGATCTATCACAGGTCTTGGAGGATTTTCTTATCCTGGTGCTCTGATAAGGGTTTTACTCCCTGGCCTTTTGCCTTACCCACTTTTCTTTCATTCCTTCAATCCGGAATGGACAAGGGGTTGTCTCTCGGCTCTCTCAAGGGACAAGTATCGGCGCTATCCGTATTTTTTCAAAAGCGTCTAGCCAGGCTTCCGCAGGTCCGCACGTTCCTGCAGGGAGTTTGCCACATAGTCCCACCTTACAAGCGTCCGCTGGAACCCTGGGACCTTAACAGGGTGCTAACGGCTCTTCAGAAACCACCTTTCGAGCCGCTGCGGGATGTCTCTTTATCACGTCTTTCGCAGAAGGTGGCATTTCTAGTGGCAGTTACATCACTCCGTAGAGTGTCGGAGCTGGCAGCGCTGTCATGCAAAGCCCCCTTCCTGGTTTTTCACCAGGATAAGGTGATTCTGCGTCCTGTTCCGGAATTTCTCCCTAAGGTGGTATCTCCTTTTCATCTCAATCAGGATATCTCCTTTCCTTCATTTTGCCCTAATCCAATTCACCAATGTGAAAAAGATTTGCACTCATTAGATTTGGTGAGAGCACTCCGGCTCTACGTGTCTCGCACGGCGCCCCTGCGCCGTTCAGATGCGCTCTTTGTCCTTGTCGCTGGCCAGCGTAAGGGTTCGCAGGCTTCCAAGTCAACCTTGGCTCGGTGGATCAAGGAACCGATTCTTGAAGCCTACCGTTCTTCTGGGCTTCCGCTTCCTTTGGGGCTGAAAGCCCATTCTACCAGAGCCGTGGGTGCGTCCTGGGCATTGCGGCACCGGGCTACGGCTCAGCAGGTGTGTCAGGCAGCTACCTGGTCTAGTCTGCACACTTTCACGAAACACTATCAGGTGCATACCTATGCTTCGGCAGACGCCAGTCTAGGTAGGCGAGTCCTTCAGGCGGCGGTTGCCCACCTGTAAGAGGGGGTCGTTTTCGGCTCTTTTTATCGAGGTATTCTTTTACCCACCCAGGGACTGCTTTTGGACGTCCCAATTGTCTGGGTCTCCCAATGGAGCGACAAAGAAGAAGGGAATTTTGTTTACTTACCGTAAATTCCTTTTCTTCTAGCTCCTATTGGGAGACCCAGCACCCGCCCCTGTTCCCTTCGGGCTGTTTGTTCTTTTGTGTACACATGTTGTTCATGTTGAATGGTTCTTTTGGTTCATGGTTTTCAGTTCTCCGAACATCCTTCGGATTGAATTTACCTTAGACCAATTTATAAGTTTCCTCCTTCCTGCTTTTGCACCAAAACTGAGGAGCCCGTGATGCACGGGAGGGTGTATAGGCAGAGGGGAGGGGTTACACTTTTTAAAGTGTAATACTTTGTGTGGCCTCCGGAGGCAGAAGCTATACACCCAATTGTCTGGGTCTCCCAATAGGAGCTAGAAGAAAAGGAATTTACGGTAAGTAAACAAAATTCCCTTCTTCTTATAGTTCCGACATGGGAGACCCAGCACCCTCCCTGTTGCCTGTTGGCAGTTTTCTTGTTCCGTGTGTTTTCACCGGCTGTTGTTGTAGACAGAGGTTCCGGTTGTTCCGGGTTTTGCTCTATCTCTACTTGTGGGTGGATGTCCTCCTTCAGCTTTTGCACTAAACTGGCTATATTTGGTTATCCAGGGGGTGTATAAGCTAGGAGGGAGGAGCTACACTTTTTAGTGTAGTACTTTGTGTGTCCTCCGGAGGCAGAAGCTATACACCCATGGTCTGGGTCTCCCATGTCGGAACTATAAGAAAAAGAATTTACGGTAAGTAAACAAAATTCTCTTTTTTCAGATCATTTGAGAGTTGTTTTGAGGAGCCCATGATGCCACACTTCATAGGAGATTCAAATAGGAGAACAACTTGCAAGTGGCCACCTTAAATACCTTTTCTCATGATTGGATACACCTGCCTATGAAGTTCAAAGCTCAGTGAGGTTATAAAACCAATTTAGTGCTTCAGTAAGTCAGTAAAAAGTAGTTAGGAGTGTTCAAATCAAGAAATTGATAAGGGTGCCCATACTTTTGCACCGGTCAAATTTTGTTTAAATGCGGATTGCACATTTTCTGTTAGTACAATAAACCTCATTTCAATCCAGAAATATTACTGAGTCCATCAGTTATTAGATATATGAAACTGAAATAGCTGCTGCAAAAACCCAAATTGTTATAAAGAAAAAAGGTTAACATTAATAGGGGTGCCCAAACTTTTTCATATGACTATACTTACACTCACACACTCACACACATACATGCACTCACACACACTAACACATACTTACATTACTTACATACACATACATACACTCACACACACACACACACGTACATACACTCACACGTACATACTAACACACACATACACTCACACATACACTCACACACATACATACACTCACACACATACATATACTCCCACACATACACACATACATACACTCACACACATACATACACTCACACACATACATACATATACTCCCACACATACATACACTCACACACATACATACACACACACATACACTCAGCTTTATATATACAATGTTAATATATTTTCTATATTTGGTTTCTCTCTACCTATCTAACGTGCCTTATTTCTCCATTAGGCGTTGCTGCTTCCCCAAGACACCTACCAGCTGAAAACGTTGGATTCCTTAGAGATGGCTATGCTGATCATTAGTGAGTTTAAGGAAAGTACAGCCGCAAATTATATTGTTCTAGAAACGCACAAAGACTTTGGGAATGAAGGTAATTTTATTGTAGAGGTTTCTGTGAATATTCACATAATTATTCCTGTAATGTCGATGTTTTCAGGCTTATTAACAAATTTAGCTGTGAAAAATGCAATATTTCTGAAACGAGAGACCTATATTACAGATCGACATCTATTCCTGGAGTTAGAAGTAGAGCAGGACTGTGGTTTGCTGCTGTTGCTGGATATATGGATTTTATATTTTAATATGACATTCAGTAAAGTAGGATTCCAAGGGGTAACTTCTCTCTTTGATGGAGAGTGACGTGCCAGTGTAAGGAGACTTATAGGCCACACAGTGCTTTTATCTGGGAAATTAAATAATATACCATATTTTTCATATTATAAGATAAATCGAATTATAAGACGCACCCCAAACTTAAAGGAGGAAAATAGGAAAAAAAAATGTTTTAATGTTAAAATGAGGATCTGTCTTACAATCCTAGTGTGTCTAAATCCTAATGCTTACCAGGGGAAGGGGGTGTTGCGTCTCAGGAGGGTAGGTGGACGGAGGGTTGGCAATATTACAGCCTCGGGGATGCCGCAGCGGCAAGCAACATTGATCTGCCAGTGTGCTGCGGTGTTGTCACTGTAGTGGAACGGCTCAAGAGGGTGACATGGCGGGGTGTCGCTGCGACTGACAGACACCTGGTCTGACTGCAGACTCCATTGCATCGCTCGCGGTTCACGCGATGGACTTCAAGAAAATGGCCGCAGAGGTGGCATGTGTGCAGCATGGCGCCCGCGGACATTTTCTTGAAGTTCATCGCGTCAACTGCTGGCAATTCAATAGAGCCCTCAGTCAGATCAGGCGCCAACCACAACACTGCAGTGACACCCTCACTATCGCCGACCCTACCTCATATGACCCCGCTCCACCACCGCCACATCGGTATGATATATCCACATTGTAAGCAACACCACCATTTTACCCCCAGTTTTGGGGGAAAAAGTGCATCTTACAATCCAGAAAATACAGTAAGTCTCCTTACAGTGGTATATCATTCTCTACAAACAGACATTACACCCTAGATCACAGTCCGAGGCCTCTCATACAGCCAAACCAGATCTCCTGCTTTGTACTGAGGAGGGGAAACACCCCGAAACATAGGTCTGCAAATAACGATTCTGGTTTGGCTTTTATCCTGTGTCAAAAGCTGTGTATATTTACTTTTAGGATTGCTACTTCCAATACGTGACACTAGAGTCAAGGCTTCTTCCTCTCTGAAGAAGCAATTTGCACATTTGAAGAAAGTCGGACCCGGTGTTTCTTTTGAGCTGGTGGAGAGTTATGGCCACAAACTGCATATGTACGGATAAAATATATCGATGCTCCTCACTAGTGTATTTTATTGGATCGTTTATATTGTTCAATGATGCCATAAAAAAACCATTATCGTTTACTGTGTTTTGATATTTTTTAAGAATTTAGGCCCACATCAAAGTTTCCCGTGCATTGGGAAGGACCGGTCATCAATAACGTTTCCCTATATGAGTATTCAGGAGTTCCTTTCATACTTGTGGGAAGAAAGGTATTAGGTTGCCATTTCGAAACGGATCATTCGGCAACCCAAGAAGCAAGATCTGCAGAGTTTACAAGTCAGATGGAGGTGGATGATGTACGAATATTAATATTACATATATTTTATATTTTTATCCATGTACACTAAGAAAATAATTCAAACTTGCAAAAGGTTTAAATCAAAAATATCTTAAAAATTCAAGGGATGAGCAAATCAATTTTCAGGTAATCAAAATCGCTACGTAAACATGTTTTGATTTGCCAGAATCTGAAATGATTGCAATTTGATTTGTCCGAATCTAGCATAAAGGCAGATGACTACCATTTTGCTGGGTTCTTTTTAGGGAGGTGAAGGGGCTTAAAAATATAGTTGGCAAGCCCCTCACCTGTCCTGCTGCCGCAGCTCACCACTTGGTCCACTGCTGACTTTCGCCTTCTGGCGCTAATCTTCTATCAACGTTTTAGTCTCCAACTATGTAACATCATGACGTTGCGAGGGAATGCACGTTATGGCATTGCAGAAGCCTTTCTCAGTTCTGTACACACTGAAGACTCAAGACCGGAGGCAAAGGGAAGGAGACAGCGGAGGACTTAATGAAGAGATGTGTTGGCAGGATAAGTGAAGGGTGAGGTGAGGCTTAATAAGAGATGGTAGTGTTGAAGAGAAGACCAGAGGGAGGGAGCCAGCAGAGAACCTAGTGAGGAGCTGTGGTGGCAGGACAGGTGAAGGACAAAATGAAGCTTAGTTAAGAGATGCCAGTACTGAAGAGAAGACCAGAGGGAGGGAGCCAGCCAGCAGAGAACCTGGTGAGGAGCTGTCATGGTCGAACAGGTGAATGGCAAAGTGAGACTTAGTTAAGAGACAGCAGTGTTGAAGAGAGGACCAGAGAGAGGGAGCCAGGGGAGAACCTGGTGAGGAGCTGTGGCAGCAACACACACGAAGGGCAAGGTGAGGCTAAGTTAAGAGATGGTAATGCTGAAGAGAAGACCAGAGAGAGGGATCCAACGGAGAACCTGGTGAGGAACTGTGGTGGCCAGACAGATGAATGGTGAGGTGAGGCTTAGTTAGAGACGGCAGTGTTGAAGAGAAGACCGAATGGAGGGAGCCAGCGGAGAACCTGGTGAGGGGCTGTGGTGGCGGGACAGGTGAAAGGCGAAGTGTGGCTTAGTTAAGAGACGGCACTGTTGAAAAGAAGACCAGAGAGAGGGAGTGTCACGGGGTCCTTCTCCGATATCACACAATCAACAGAGCGAGAGATAGGTTAACAACCCAAAAAACATTTATTCCAAGCAAAACAGAATGTCCATCAAATAATCCACCACACGGAGGTTAAAAATAGTCTAGAAACGCCATAAATGTTCTGGAGTTCAGTCACAATCCTCCAGAGTTTAGGTGGATCCCAGGTCCCCTCCCCAGACCTAGGGACAAAAGCACTTCAAGGGGATATAACCTTACTTAACAGGACAAACAATATATCGAATAGTCAGACCACCACACCCAAAACATGAACCCACACAAAATGGTACATAACCCACAATATGACACCATCACAACCTCTCCCTCCTTAATAAGTGAGTACGCCATGAGGTCTACACAGACCTCTGGCCACGTCACTTAAGTCCATGTTGCTCATCTGTGGATAGTTCCTTGTACAGCAGTAGGGTTGTAAGGACAAGCTTCCCTTTGTGTTTTCCTTCACTCAACCTGTCTTTCCTGCACCCACAAATCAGCATTGTAGATCTCCCACATCATTTCCTAGGAGAATATCTGCAGGCAGGCCGCTCATCACCCCAACAAAACTTTGCTTGACCCCAAAGCCAAAGTCCATATCTACAGTCGCCTTTGGGATATTTCTCCTTTGTCCTCCAGCCAATTCAATAACAATCCCTGGTCCATGATGTATCGCCTCTGACCGAACCACCTGGGGATCAACTATTGTGAGAAATGCCCCCGAGTCACAAAATCCAATGACTCTCTGTCCATCCAGCATAATCTCCTGTAAGTGCTTACTTTGATGGTGAGAGGAACTTGGGGCTGTGGCTCACACCCCATAAACCCCTAGTGGCCAACCATGAGTGTCAGAGTCATTAAGCAAGTCAACTTGAAGGGATGAGAACTCTTCCCACCTTGTATTTGGCTGTAGAGAATGAACAGGTCGATTTGGTGCAAGGTCATTCCTCAGTCAACCAGCAGGGCAAGTGTTTTGCAAATGCCCAGGCTGCCCACATCGATAACATCTCCTCTGCGTCATACTCCTTCCAATGTGCATTCTGGAGAAGACAGTAGGAGAACCGGAGTTCAGTCACAATCCTCCAGCAGTCCTCCAAGGAAATTGGGGTTTCTCACAGTTTCTCTGGGGTGCTGGCCGCAGCCTCAGCGTCTCCGTCCGAGGTTCAATCTTGCATCTTCTCTCTTGTAAGTCTCACCCAGAATGGCTAATCCCCAGGTAAACAGAGAGTTTAGGTGGATCCCAGGCCCTCTCCCCCAGACCTAGGGACAGAAGCACTTCAAAGGGATATAACCTGACTTAACAGGACAAACAATATATCGAATAGTCAGACCATCACGCCCAAAACATGAACCCACACAAAATGATACATAACCCACAATATCACACCACCACATGGAGCCAACTGAGAACCTGGTGAGGAGCTGTGGTAGCAAGACACATGACGGGCAAGGTGAGGTTTAGTTAAGAGATGTTAATGCTAAAGAGTAGACCAGAGGGAGCGAGCCAGTGGAGAACCTGGTGAGGAGCTGTGGTGAGAGGACAGGTGAAAGGGAAAGGTGAGACATAGAGATGGTAGTCCTGAAGAGAAGACGACCAAATGAAGAGAGCCAGCGGAGGTCTTGGTGAGGAGCTGCAGCGATAGGACAGTTGAAAGGCAAAGTGAAGTTTAGTTAAGAGACAAGAATGTTGAAGAGAAGATCGAATGGAGGGAGCCATTGGAGAACCTGGTGAGGAGCCTGGGTGGCCGGACAGGTGAAGGGCAAGGTGAGGCTTAGTTAAGAGACGCCAGTAGTGAAGAGAAGTCTGATTGTAGGGAGCCAGCAGATGACCGGAAAGGGCAAGTTAGGGATAAGTTGAGTATATGACTATTTTTTAATTTTTATGTCTTTTTGCAGCAATCAGGGACAATTTAATTTCTTATCAAATAAATCGTATGCAATTTCCCACCCAAATTCAAGTGAATTTTCCAAATTCAAATTTCGTCAGTTACGTTCATCTCTGAAAACAATCGTAGGACGATTCATCATTACATCATCTTTTTTTGATTTAGATAAATTTTCAAATTATTTTTTTTACGCCAATGTGACTTTTTCCAGAGGTTTTACACTGATTCACGAAGTGCGACTTTTTAAAAAGCTGCAAAACTCCACTCCAGTTCCTAGTTTGCAAAAATGGTTGAAGGCAGAAAAAAACAACCTATTTTGGGCTTTACAAAGATAGGCCTGTCTAGATCTCCTGTTGTCTGTGGTACTTTCTTCATCGTTCCTTATGGGAGACCCAGACCATGGGTGTATAGCTTCTGCCTCCGGAGGACACACAAAGTACTACACTAAAAAGTGTAGCTCCTCCCTCCGAGCATATACACCCCCTGGATGACCACATCTAGCCAGTTCAATGCTTTGTGTTCAGGAGGTCACACACACACATGCATTCTCATCTGATTTTTGATTTTTGATTTCAAAGAGTTGGAAGAAAAGCGGGTCCAAGCTGGACTCCCGGCATGTCCCTTCTCACCCCACTGTGTCGGCGGTGCTGTTAAGGTTGATTTACAAGGCTGGAGCCTTACATGCCGCGCTCCTTCACCATCCCTCGGGCTCTGGCTTGAAGTGGGAGCCATCACGGTTCTCTCTGCTTTGCAGGAGACCGGTCTCCATTCGCAGCCCTTTCAGGACCCTGCCGGACGGAGCGCTCACCCCTCAGGGACCTGGCCCTGCGTCTCATAAGCTAAGTATTGAGACGTTATTGAAGGGTCCCTTGTGCATTTATTGTGGGGAGAGTGTGTTATGTCACTGTGCTGTGATTTCCGGCCGGTTCTCTGGTTTTCTCCTGAGAACCGCGCCGAGGGTGCCTGCTCGCCGGCCGCATTGTAAAATTTAGGCCCCGGCTTCGGCTGCGGCCTACTTTTGGTTTCACTGCCCCTGCATGTCAGTCATGCAGGGGGACAGTGCGGCGCCGCCCACCGGCCGTTCAGCTCAGGGGAGGACACTCCTCTCTGAGGAGATATTTCCCTCCCCTGTATTTCTCCTTGGCCCTCCGGTTCCCGCTCTTGGACTAAACCCCACCCCCCCTCCTCACTCCGGCGCCATTTTATCAGCGTTTACACACTGATCGGCGCTGGCTGCTGCAGCTCTGCATCTGTCTGGGGGTCCAAGCTGTGGAATCCGGAGGGCACACAAAACGGTCTGGTAAGCCACAACCTCTGGTTGTGGACTTTCTTGTACACTCTCTGGGGGTCATTCTGAAGGAGTGTGTTCTTTACTGCAGAACCCCCACCTCAGCAGCATGTCTCTCACTAGGAGCAAGGCTGCAAGGCTTTACTCTATATGCACTGCATGTAAGCTCATACTGCCTGAACCGAGCACATATCCACATTGTGATGCCTGCTCTAACATGGTGGTGCCTCAGCCTGGAGTCCCCCCAGGGGTCCCTCCGGCTGCTCCGGCCCCGGTGGCTGAACCCCCGGCTTGGGTAGCATCGTTTTCTAAAGCCATCTCCCAGTCCTTTGCCGACTCCATGGGACAGCTGTCCCGGACTCTGCTGACCATGCATCAGCCCCCTTCTCAGGGTGCCTCTGCTGCTCCAACTCGCTCTGCAGAGCTCACAGAGGATTTTTCATCTGTTCCCGGACCCCGTCCTCCTAAACGGAGACGCAGGGACTCTTCTCCTTCCTCGTCCCACGGCTCTGATTCACGAGCTGAATTGCAGGGCGAGGAGGATGCCTTTACTGTGGGCTCGGACGCTACCTCTATGTACCCCATTGATTTATCTGAAGGGGATGCGGATGTTAGTGACTTGATTGCGTCCATTAATTCCGTACTGGACCTCAATCCACCAGTGTCAGAGGAACAAGCCTCTCTGGTAGAAAAACACCAGTTTACCTCACCTAAAAGAGCAAGGAGTATGTTTTTTAACCACTCCAGTTTTCAGGCCACTGTGACCAAGCCCAGGGCCTGTCCTGACAAACGCTTCCCAAAGCGTAGTTCTGATGAACGTTTTCCCTTTCCACCGGAGGTGGTCAAGGAGTGGGCTCATTCACCAAAGGTAGATCCTCCGGTGTCTAGAATCTCAGCCCGGACAGTTGTGTCTGTGGCCGATGGCACCTCGCTTAAGGATCCCACTGACCGCCAGGTTGACCTTCTGCACAAATCTGTATATGAGGCAGCAGGGGCCTCGTTCTCCCCGTCTTTTGCAGCGGTGTGGGCTCTTAAGGCCGTCTCTGCTTCTCTCGAGGAGATGCATTCCCTCACCAGGGACTCTATGCCCGAAATGGTTGCCTTAACTTCCCAGGCTTCGGCTTTTTCATCCTATGCCATGTCTGCTATTCTGGAGGCTTCTCACCGCACGGCGGTGGCTTCCGCTAATTCCCTCGCGATCCGCAGGATCTTGTGGCTTCGAGAGTGGAAAGCAGACGCTTCTTCCAAGAAGTACCTTGCTGGGCTCCCCTTTGCTGGGTCCTGGCTGTTCGGTGAACAACTGGATGAAATTATTAAGGAAGCTACTGGCGGGAAGAGTACTTCCTTGCCACAAACTAAAACCAGGAAACCTGTCCAGGGCAGGAACCAGTCGAGGTTTCGTTCCTTTCGTTCCTCTAACTGGTCATCCTCTAAGCCCTCAGCCTCGTCCACTAACTCAGCCAAGGATCGAAAACCTAGCTGGCGCACGAAGCCGCGTCCTCAGAAGAGCGGAGGAGCCGCTGCCACTAAGGCAGCCTCCTCTTGACTATCTGGCGGCGCCAGCAACGTCCTTGGTCGGTGGCAGGCTCTCCCACTTTGGCGACGTGTGGTTCCAACACGTCTCCGATCAGTGGGTGCGGGATATCATCTCCCACGGCTACAGGATAGAATTTTCTTCCAGCCCGCCAAACAGATTTTCTTTGTCGCTACATTGGGAGACCCAGACAATTGTTTGACAATTGGGTGTATAGCTTCTGCCTCCGGAGGCCACACAAAGTATTACACTTTAAAAAGTGTAACCCCTCCCCTCTGCCTATACACCCCCCCGTGCATCACGGGCTCCTCAGTTTTTATGTTTTGTGTTGAAGGAGGCACACATTCACTCATGCTCCCATTTTAGTCAGCAGCAGCTGCTGATTGTATCGGATGGAAGAAAAGAGGGCCCCTAACAGGGCCCCCGGCATGCTCCCTTCTCACCCCACTAAGTCGGCGGTGTTGTTAAGGTTGAGGTACCCATTGCGGGTACACAGGCTGGAGCCACATGCCGTTTTCCTTCCCCATCCCTTAGGGGCTCTGGGAGAAGTGGGATCCTATCCGGTCATCCAGGCACTGGGACCGGGCTCCCTCCGCAGCCCCTTTGGGATTCTGACGGACAGGAGACTGAGTATCATCAGGGACAGGGCCCTGCATCTACAGGTACTCTGTGTCCCCTTGGGGACAGTGCATGGAGCACCTTGGCCTCAGACGCTGCAGCGACTGCGGTGTTGGTATGAGACCGGGACTACCGCGCCGACCGCGGTTTTAACTTTAGTCCCCGGCTTTTGCAGCCTAGTGCCTTAAACTCCCGCCCCCGGGCCTGCCAGTCAGGGGAAAGGGCGGGACGGTCGGTCTGACACCGACAGTGAGGGCTGGAGCACACTTAGCTGTCCTCCTCCCCCCTCACTAATCACTCTGGGGCACCAGATTCCCGCACTTTTGTAGTTACGCCCACAGCTCCCTCCTCCCCTGTGAACGCCGACAGCCATGTTTTAAGCACATTCTGCCGGTGGAGGACTTCTGGCTGCAGCTCTGGGAGACCCGAGGCAGGGAATCTGGTGGCCACACACCGCTTGAGCGGTCGGTAAGCCACACCGGTCACCCGGTGCTGGTCCCCCTAGAGTGCCGAACTGTATATATATATATTATATTTGTATACATTTTCTCGGTTCGGCTGTACTGTTAGCTTGTGGCTATATATCCCTCAGTGATCATTCTCCTGGGAGACAACAGCATGTCGTTCACAAGGAGCAAGGGTGCCAAGACACAGGGTTATTTTGCAACCTGTACCTCTTGTGCGGCTATGCTACCTGCAGGTTCCACCTACCCTCACTGTGAGCAATGCTCGGGCCCTGTGGCACTCGCTCAGCCGGAGCCTGGGGCACTGGTGGGACCTTCGGCCCAGGTAGAACCGCCGGCTACCCCTGTACAGGTGGCAGGGACAGAGTTTGCAGTTTTAGCTGAGAAACTCTCTGAGTCACTTTCACAATCCATGGCTCAGTCTATGGACAAATGGTCTGCTAAGATACTAGAAGTCTTGCAGTCCAGACCGGCCCTTACACAGGCCCCGGGCACTGCGGGATCGCCCCCAGGCCCCTCTCGGTCTGCGACGAAGCGTGCTCCTGGGGTGGCCTCTAGTTATTACGTGGAGGACTCCGGCACGGACCGCAGTCCCAGACCGGCTAAGCGGGCTCGCTTAGAATCTTCCCCGACTTCATCACGCTGTTCGGGGTCTCAGCTTGAGGACTCTCTAGAGGATGAGGCGGAGGTCGCAGCCCAGGACTCTGACCCTGACGTTGCTCTCAATCTTGATACACCTGAAGGGGACGCCATAGTAAATGACCTTATAGCGTCCATCAACCAGGTGCTAGATCTTTCTCCCCCAACTCCACCTATAGAGGAGTCGGCCTCACAGCAGGAGAAGCACCAGTTTAGGTTTCCCAAACGTACTCGGAGTGCCTTCTTCGATCACTCTAACTTCAGAGATGCTGTCCAGAAACACAGGGCTTTCTCGGACAAGCGCTTTACTAAACGCCTTAATGACACACGTTACCCCTTCCCCCCTGACGTAGTTAAGGGTTGGGCTCAATGTCCCAAGGTGGATCCTCCAGTCTCTAGACTGGCGGCTAGATCCGTAGTAGCAGTGGCTGACGGTTCATCGCTCAAGGATGCCACGGACAGGCAGATAGAGCTCCTAATGAAATCCATCTATGAAGCCATAGGCGCGTCCTTTGCCCCAGCCTTTGCAGCAGTGTGGGCACTCCAGGCTATCTCAGCTTGTCTGTCTGAGATTAATGCGGTCACCCGTACCTCTGCTCCGCAAGTAGCGTCTTTGACTTCTCAGGCGTCGGTATTTTCATCCTACGCCATGAATGCTGTCCTGGACTCGGCTAGCCGTACAGCGGTAGCATCCGCCAATTCGGTGGCAGTCCGCAGGGCCATGTGGCTACGCGAATGGAAGGCAGACTCTGCTTCCAAGAAGTTCTTGACCAGTTTGCCTTTTTCTGGCGACCGATTGTTTGGCGAGCAATTGGATGAAATTATTAAGCAATCCAAGGGAAAGGACTCGTCCTTACCCCAGCCCAAACCAAAGAGACCTCAGCAACGAAAAATTCAAGCGAGGTTTCGGTCCTTTCGGCCCTCAGCCAGATCCCAATCCTCCTCGTCCAACAGGCCACAGAAGAGCCAGAGAAACTCTTCTGCATGGCGGTCTAAGTCACGTCCTCCAAAGACCGCCGGAGGCACCGTCTCCAAGGCGGCCTCCTCATGACTTTCGGCCTCCCCAAACCGCATCCTCGGTCGGTGGCAGGCTCTCCCGCTTTTGCGACGCCTGGTGGCCACATGTCCAAGACCGATGGGTGAGGGACATTCTGTCTCACGGTTACAAGATAGAGTTCAGCTCTCGTCCTCCGACTCGTTTTTTCAGAACATCTCCGCCCCCCGAGCGAACCGTTGCACTTTTTCAGGCGGTGGACACTCTGAAGACAGAAGGAGTTGTGATCCCCGTTCCCCTTCAGGAACGTGGTCGCGGTTTTTACTCCAACCTGTTCGTGGTGCCAAAAAAGGACGGTTCATTCCGTCCCGTTTTGGACCTCAAATTGCTCAACAGACATGTGAGAACCAGGCGGTTTCGCATGGAATCCCTCCGCTCTGTCATCGCTTCGATGTCCCAAGGAGACTTCCTAGCATCAATCGACATCAGGGATGCCTATCTCCATGTGCCGATCGCTCCAGAGCATCAACGCTTCCTGCGTTTCGCCATTGGGGACGAACACCTTCAGTTTGTGGCACTGCCTTTCGGCCTGGCGACAGCCCCACGGGTCTTCACCAAGGTCATGGCATCCGTTGTGGCAGTCCTACACTCTCAGGGCCACTCGGTGATCCCGTACTTAGACGATCTTCTAGTCAAGGCACCCTCCCGGGTGGCATGTCAACACAGTCTGACCGTTGCTCTGGAGACTCTCCAGAGGTTCGGGTGGATCATCAATTTCCCAAAGTCAAAATTGACTCCGACCCAATCACTGACTTACCTCGGGATGGAGTTTCATACTCTCTCAGCGATAGTCAAGCTACCGCTGGACAAACAGCGTTCGCTGCAAACAGGGGTGCAATCTCTCCTTCGGGCCCAGTCACACCCCTTGAGGCGCCTCATGCACTTCCTGGGGAAGATGGTGGCAGCAATGGAGGCAGTTCCCTTTGCGCAGTTTCATCTGCGTCCACTCCAATGGGACATTCTCCGCAAATGGGACAAGAGGTCGATGTCCTTAGACAGGAACGTCTCTCTTTCTCTGGCAGCCAAAACCTCTCTTCAGTGGTGGCTTCTTCCCACTTCTCTGTCGAAGGGAAAATCTTTCCTGCCCTCATCCTGGGCTGTGGTCACGACGGACGCGAGTCTGTCAGGGTGGGGAGCGGTTTTTCTCCACCACAAGGCTCAGGGAACCTGGACTCCGACAGAGTCCTCCCTTCAGATCAATGTTCTGGAGATAAGGGCAGTGTATCTAGCCCTAAAGGCGTTCCATCGGTGGCTGGAGGGCAGGCAGATCCGCATACAGTCGGACAACGCCACGGCGGTCGCGTACATCAACCACCAGGGCGGCACTCGCAGTCGTCAAGCCTTCCAAGAAGTTCGGCGGATTCTGCTGTGGGCGGAGGCCACAGCCTCCACCATCTCCGCAGTTCACATCCCGGGCGTAGAAAACTGGGAAGCAGACTTTCTCAGTCGCCAGGGCATGGACGCAGGGGAATGGTCTCTTCACCCGGACGTGTTTCAAGAGATCTGTTGCCGCTGGGGAACGCCGGATGTCGATCTCATGGCGTCTCGGCACAACAACAAAGTCCCGGCATTCATGGCACGGTCTCAGGATCACAGAGCTCTGGCGGCGGACGCCTTAGTTCAGGATTGGTCGCAGTTTCGACTGCCTTATGTATTCCCTCCTCTGGCAATGCTGCCCAGAGTGTTGCGCAAGATCAGGTCCGACTGCCGCCGCGCCATCCTCGTCGCTCCAGACTGGCCGAGGAGGTCGTGGTACCCGGACCTGTGGCACCTCACGGTGGGTCAACCGTGGGCGCTCCCAGACAGACCAGACTTGCTGTCTCAAGGGCCATTTTTCCATCTGAATTCTGCGGCCCTCAACCTGACTGTGTGGCCATTGAGTCCTGGCTCCTAGCGTCCTCAGGGTTATCTCAAGAGGTCATTGCCACTATGAGACAGGCCAGGAAACCAACGTCAGCCAAGATCTATCACAGGGCTTGGAGGATCTTCTTAGCTTGGTGCTCTGATAAGGGGTTTACCCCCTGGCCGTTTGCCTTACCCACGTTTCTTTCCTTCCTTCAATCCGGAATGGACAAGGGTTTGTCTCTCGGCTCTCTCAAGGGACAAGTATCGGCGCTTTCCATGTTTTTTCAAAAGCGTCTAGCCAGGCTTCCGCAGGTCCGCACGTTCCTGCAGGGAGTTTGCCACATAGTCCCACCTTACAAGCGTCCGCTGGAACCCTGGGATCTCAACAGGGTTCTACGGGCTCTTCAGAAACCACCTTTTGAGCCGCTGCGGGATGTCTCTCTATCACGTCTTTCGCAGAAGGTGGCATTTCTAGTGGCAATTACATCACTCCGAAGAGTGTCAGAGCTTGCAGCGCTGTCATGCAAAGCCCCATTCCTGGTATTTCACCAGGATAAGGTGGTTCTGCGTCCGGTCCCGGACTTTCTCCCTAAGGTGGTGTCCCCTTTTCATCTCAATCAGGATATCTCCTTACCTTCATTTTGCCCTCATCCAATTAGATCTAGTGAGAGCACTCCGGATCTACGTGTCTCGCACGGCGCCACTGCGCCGTTCTGATGCGCTCTTTGTCCTTGTCGCTGGCCAGCGTAAGGGGTCGCAGGCTTCCAAGTCAACCTTGGCTCGGTGGATCAAGGAACCGATTTTTGAAGCCTACCGTTCTTCTGGGCTTCCGATTCCTTCAGGGCTGAAAGCCCATTCTACCAGAGCCGTGGGTGCGTCCTGGGCATTGCGGCACCGGGCGACGGCTCAGCAGGTGTGTCAGGCAGCTACCTGGTCTAGTCTGCACACTTTCACGAAACACTATCAGGTGCATACCTATGCTTCGGCGGATGCCAGTCTAGGTAGGCGAGTCCTTCAGGCGGCGGTTGCCCACCTGTAAGAGGAGGGCCGTTGTCGGCTCTTTTTATCGGGGTATTCTTTTACCCACCCAGGGACTGCTTTTGGACGTCCCAATTGTCTGGGTCTCCCAATGGAGCGACAAAGAAGAAGGGAATTTTGTTTACTTACCGTAAATTCCTTTTCTTCTAGCTCTTATTGGGAGACCCAGCACCCGCCCCTGTTCCCTTCGGGCTGTTTGTTCTTTTGTGTACACATGTTGTTCATGTTGAATTGTTCTTTTGGTTCATGGTTTTCAGTTCTCCGAACATCCTTCGGATTGAATTTACCTTAGACCAATTTATAAGTTTCCTCCTTCCTGCTTTTGCACCAAAACTGAGGAGCCCGTGATGCACGGGGGGGTGTATAGGCAGAGGGGAGGGGTTACACTTTTTAAAGTGTAATACTTTGTGTGGCCTCCGGAGGCAGAAGCTATACACCCAATTGTCAAACAATTGTCTGGGTCTCCCAATAGGAGCTAGAAGAAAAGGAATTTACGGTAAGTAAACAAAATTCCCTTCTTTTCTGTCAACTCCCCCCTGCTCCAAGGCCGCCGCCTTCTCTCAGGCCGTGGCATCCTTACAGGCCAGCGGAGTAATTCTACCGGTTCCCGCCCGGAAACGGTTCAGAGGTTTCTACTCAAACCTCTTCCTAGTCCCCAAGAAGGACGGTTCCTTCCGGCCCATCCTGGATCTCAAGCTTCTCAACAAGCATGTTCAGGTGCGGCACTTTCGCATGGAAGCTCTCCGATCGGTCATTGCCTCAATGACCCAAGGAGATTTTCTAGCATCCATCGACATCAGAGATGCCTATCTGCATGTGCCAATTGCAGTTTCACACCAGCGTTGGCTACATTTTGCAATCGGAGAGGAACATTTCCAATTCGTGGCTCTCCCCTTCGGGTTAGCCACGGCCCCTCGTGTTTTCACCAAGGTCATGGCAGCAGTGGTTGCGGTTCTGCACCTCCAGGGGTTGGCAGTGATTCCTTACCTGGACGACCTTCTAGTCAAGGCTTCATCCAGTGCAGACTGTCAGCGGAGTGTCTCGCTCACTCTCGCCACGCTTGTTCAATTCGGGTGGCTTGTCAATCTGCCCAAGTCCACTTTGACCCCGACCCAGAAACTTACGTACCTAGGGATGCAATTCGAGACTCTGCCGGCACTTGTGAAGCTGCCCTTAGTCAAACAGCAGTCCCTACATCTGGCGGTGCGCTCTCTGTTGAAGCCCCGCCGTCATTCCATCAGGCACCTCATGCAGGTGCTGGGTCAGATGGTGGCGTCAATTGAAGCGGTTCCCTTTGCCCAGTTCCATCTGCGTCCCCTGCAGCTGGACATTCTCCGCTGTTGGGACAAGCGGACCTCTTCCTTGCACAGGCTAGTGGCTCTGTCGCCACAGACCAGGAGCTCTCTTCAGTGGTGGCTTCGGCCCCTCTCTCTGTCCCAGGGACGCTCCTTTCTGGCCCCGTCCTGGGTGATTCTCACCACGGATGCCAGTCTATCCGGCTGGGGAGCAGTGTTTCTCCACCACCGAGCACAGGGCACTTGGACTCCGTCCGAATCAGCCCTCTCGATCAATGTGCTGGAAATCAGAGCTGTGCTCCTAGCTCTCGTAGCCTTTCACCACCTGTTGGCGGGCAAGCACATTCGAGTCCAGTCAGACAACGCGACAGCAGTTGCCTACATCAATCACCAGGGCGGGACTCGCAGCCGCCTAGCAATGTTGGAAGTTCAATGTATCCTTCAGTGGACGGAGGACTCCAAGTCCACCATATCCGCAGTCCACATCCCAGGCGTAGAAAACTGGGAGGCAGATTATCTCAGCCGTCAAACCGTGGACAGCGGCGAGTGGGCCCTGCATCCGGCAGTGTTCCGGTCAATCTGCCGCAAGTGGGGCACTCCGGAAGTGGATCTAATGGCATCCCGGCACAACAACAAGGTCCCGGTTTACGTGGCTCGCTCCCACGATCCTCAGGCCTTGGCGGCGGACGCGCTGGTTCAGGATTGGTCCCAGTTCCGTCTGGCCTACGTGTTTCCCCCTCTAGCTCTCTTGCCCAGAGTCCTGCGCAAGATCAGAATGGAGGGCCGTCGAATCATAATCATTGCTCCAGACTGGCCCAGGCGAGCTTGGTACCCAGACCTGCTCCGTCTGTCCGTAGAGGTGCCGTGGCATCTCCCGGACCGCCCAGACCTTCTCTCACAAGGTCAGTTTTTCCGCCAGAATTCTGCGGCTCTCAGATTGACGGCGTGGCTCTTGAGTCCTGGATCCTGACGGCTTCAGGCATTCCTTCCGAGGTCATCTCCACTATGACTCAGGCTCGGAAGTCTTCCTCGGCCAGGATTTACCACAGGACTTGGAGAATTTTCCTGTCCTGGTGTCGCTGTTCCGGCCATGCTCCTTGGCCGTTTTCCTTGCCGACCATCCTGTCCTTTCTACAGTCCGGTCTGCAGCTAGGACTATCCCTCAATTCCCTCAAGGGACAGGTCTCGGCTCTGTCAGTGTTGTTCCAGCGGCGTATCGCCCGACTGGCCCAGGTGCGCACCTTCATGCAGGGCGCATCTCACATCATTCCGCCTTACCGGCGGCCTCTGGATCCCTGGGACCTTAATCTGGTCCTCACGGCCTTACAGAAACCCCCCTTTGAGCCTCTTAGGGAGGTTTCTTTGTTTCGTCTTTCACAGAAAGTGGTCTTTCTGGTGGCCATAACTTCTCTCAGGAGAGTCTCTGATTTGGCTGCGCTCTCTTTGGAGTCACCCCTTTTGGTTTTTCACCAAGACAAGGTGGTTCTCCGTCCGACTCCGGACTTTCTCCCTAAGGTGGTGTCTCCTTTCCACCTTAACCAGGACATTTCATTGCCTTCCCTTTGTCCGGCCCCTGTGCATCGCTTTGAGAAAGCGTTGCATACTTTAGATTTGGTGCGGGCGCTCCGGATCTATGTGTCACGCACCGCTGCACTTAGGCGGTGCACCTCTCTTTTTGTGCTGACCACAGGTCAGCGCAAGGGTCTCTCGGCTTCTAAACCGACCCTAGCTCGTTGGATTAGGTCGGCCATATCCGATGCCTACCAATGTTCTCAGGTGCCTCCCCCGCCGGGGATTAAGGCGCACTCGACCAGAGCTGTCGGTGCCTCTTGGGCTTTCAGGCACCAGGCTACGGCTCAGCAGGTCTGTCAGGCTGCCACTTGGTCTAGTCTGCACACCTTTTCGAAGCACTACCAAGTGCATGCTCATGCTTCGGCAGATGCGAGCTTGGGCAGACGCATCCTTCAGGCGGCTGTCGCCCATTTGTGAAGTTAGGTTTTGCTTACTTCTCAGTTTCTGTTTATTTCCCACCCATGGACTGCTTTGAGACGTCCCATGGTCTGGGTCTCCCATAAGGAACGATGAAGAAAAAGAGAATTTTGTTTACTTACCATAAATTCTTTTTCTTATAGTTCCGACATGGGAGACCCAGCACCCTCCCTGTTGCCTGTTGGCAGTTCTTGTTCCGTGTGTTTTCACCGGCTGTTGTTGTAGACAGAGGTTCCGGTTATTCCGGGTTTTACTCTATCTCTACTTGTGGGTGGATGTCCTCCTTCAGCTTTTGCACTAAACTGGCTAGATGTGGTCATCCAGGGGGTGTATATGCTCGGAGGGAGGAGCTACACTTTTTAGTGTAGTACTTTGTGTGTCCTCCGGAGGCAGAAGCTATACACCCATGGTCTGGGTCTCCCATGTCGGAACTATAAGAAAAAGAATTTACGGTAAGTAAGCAAAATTCTCTTTTTTAATGTAACCATTTTATTTTTCTTTATCATTTTATAGATTACAGATTGTTCTTTGGTAGAACGGAGAATGATAATGCGAACTACAAAGAAAAGGAACTGTCCAGCCAAAATATATATGTATCATATAATGAAATTTCCAGACTTTCAGGTATAGAAATACACGATACACCAGAGATATTGTGCTTACAATTTGCATTATAGAACTATATTGAATCTTGTAATTATCTGTGCCCTTCATATATTCAAAAGCACAATGCTTTATTTACTTATCTATTTAATAAAAGGCCTAGCGTGATCTGAGAATGTAAAAAAAAATTATTGTATACTCACTTATCAATCCAGCAATAAAAATAATTGTATACTCATCAATCCACCAATAAAAATTATTGTATACTCACTTATCAATCCACCAATAAAAATAATTGTATACTCACTTATCAATCCAGCAATAAAAATAATTGTATACTCATCAATCCACCAATAAAAATTATTGTATACTCACTTATTAATCCACCAATAAAAATAATTGTATACTCACTTATCAATCCACCAATAAAAATAATTGTATACTCACTTATCAATCTACCGGTCTGTTCCATATCACTGCCTGGGTGCCCCGCTGGATCTCCCTTCATCTAGCCTGGATCATGTGTCACCACTGCGTCTTCTGATTCTTTACAGTGTTCACATTTCACTTCTGCCAGAAGATGAAGCGAGCAGCCCATGGGGCAACCCAGGCAATGTTATTGATGCCATATAATGATCTATACGTTCGCATGCTCGCTGGAAAACAGAAGAAAAAAAGAAAAAACATTTTTGGAGTAACTGCTGAGATCAAAAAGCGCCAATTTTTTTTATTTTTATAATTTTTTTTTTAATTTGTCCCACTAGGGAACTTGAACAGGCTTGATTGCCTGGGCAATATTACACCTTTGTCGATAACTTAAAGGGAACCTGTCACCAGATTTGGTCTCTATAACCTGTGGCCCACACCAGTGAGCTCTTGTATACTGCAATCTAGAATACTGTATATAAAAGCCCAGGTCGTTCTGTATAATGTAAAAAAACACTTTTATAATACTCACCTAGGGGGCAGTTGGGTCTGATAGGTGTCACTGCTCTCTGGTCCGGTGCCCCCTCTCTGTCGCGATCTCCATCCTCCTTCTTCTGAGGCCTATGTGCCTGATGCGTCCTATATCATCCACACAGGCCAGCATTGTTGTCCTGCGCAGAGTCACCTTGATCTGCCCTAATCTGGGCAGATCAAAGTATTGTAGTGCACATGCGTGGGCGGTATTTAACCTTTCCTCACGCCTGCACATTACAATACTTTGATCTGCTCTCAGCAGGGTAGATCAAAGTGCACCTGCGCAGGTCCACAATGTCGGCCTGTGTGAATGACATAGGACATGTCATCCACACTGCGTTGGGTAAAAGGAGGACTGTGATCGTCGCAGAGAGGAGGCGCTGGACCGGAGAGCAGCGACACCCATCTAACCAGACCGCCCCCAGGCGAGAATTGTAAAAGTGTATTTACGTTATACAGTGTGTCCTGGGCTCTTATATACAGTATTCTGGAATGCTGTATATAAGGGCTCAGGAGTGGGGGCCGCAGCTTATAGGGACAAAATCTGGTGACAGGTTCCCTTTAACAAAATAAAATAAAAAGTATTGTATCTCGATAACAATCGATCGCAGTATAGAGCATATTTCAATTGCAATGCACACCATGTGGAAGATCTACTTCTAGACTTGAGCGAGTACCTAACTATTCGTACTCACTATACTCATAATGAATACTGTCTAATATTCGCGTATTCGTTCCGAATAGCGTGTGCAATGCAAGTCACTGGGAAAAAGCTTGCAAAGTAATGAGTAAAATTAATACCGTGCTATTCGTGCAAGTAGCGAATAGTGCAGAATTCGGGTTACTCGTTACATTACGAGTTTTCCCCATTGACTTGCATTGCACATGCTATTCGGAATGAATATGCAAGTATTAGAGAGTATTCGTTATAAGTATAGCGAGTATGAATAGTTAGGTACTCGCTCCACTCTACCTACGACATCAAATACGAAAGCTGCACTTAAAGGGAACCTGTCACCAGATTTGGTGACTATAAGCTGCGGCCACCATCACTGGGCTCTTATCTACAGCATTCGAACATGCTGTATGTAAAAGCCCAGGCCGCTGTGTAGAAAGTAAAAATTACTTTATAATACTCACCTAAACGGTCACTGTGGTGGAGTTAGTTCATATGGGCGTCTCCGTTCTCCAGTGCCTGCGCCTCCTCTTTCGGCCATCTTTTTCCTCCCTCTTCTGAAGCCTGGGTGCATGATGCGTCCTACATCATCCACACTGGCCGGCATTGAGGTCCTGCGCAGGCGCACTTTGATCTGCTCTGAGCAGGGCAGATCAAAGTATTGTAGTGCGCCTGCGTCATACCGGCAAGTGTATATGACGTAGGACGTGTCATGCACATAGGCTTCAGAAGGAGGACGAAGATGGCCGAAAGAGGAGGCACCAGAGAACGGAGACGCCCATATCACCCAACTCAGCGATCATTTAGGTAAGTATTATAAAGTCATTTTTACATTCTTCACAGCGGCCTGGGCTCTTATATACAGCATGTTAGAATGCTTTATATAAGAGGCCACTGGTGGTCGCCGCAGCTTATAGGAGCCAAATCTGGTGACAGGTTCCCTTTAACAGTGATATTTAAGAGGTTAACTTAACCCAATCAGAGATAGCACTGATTGCATAAGTTCCTGTCAGGTATTGACTATGTAACACCACACTGCATGGAGTGTGCTCAGCTCTTGAGCGTGCTCTATACAGTGATAGTGCTAAGACCGCACTACACATCCGATGACATCTGTCCCTTCTCTCTGCTCCTAATCGCGTCCTCCTGCTTTCATTGATGTGGATAATGCATCCTGCATCCTCCACATAGTAAACCAAGATCTCGCGCATGCGCAGTAGCCTCACTGGCAGGCGCACTCTGCTCTACGCTGCTGTGGGCAGAGCACAGAACATCAATGAGCAAGGGCCAAAAAGAGGATCACATTACAATGACGTCCCTCGGTGCTTGCGAAGTGATGTTCTGCCCTCAGAAGGGCAGAGCAGAGTTGCGCAGGCGCAAGATCTCGGTTCACTATGTGGATGACTCAGGACGCGACATCCATGTGAATCAAAGTAAGAGGATGCGATTAGGAGCAGAGCGGAGGGATAGACTCTGCAGCGAGGACGCCCATCGGACAGGACCACCATAATTTAGATACAGCACGGGAGAAAATTAAATGGAATTTTTGGGAGTCAGACGCTGATAGACAAGTGTGTGGAATGCAGCAAAGGAACCGTTAAAGGTGGTGGCGTTTTGTTCACAGGGTCAAAAACTGCTGACAGGTTCCCTTTAACCCCTTAACCACCCATGACGTACTGGGTACGTCATGGATCGTGTGCCGGTAAGCCCCGCGTGTGCGAGACGCGCACATATTAGCTGTTATCAACAGCTGACATGTGTGCCTGCTAGCCGCGGGTGGAAGCGATTCCACCCGCGGCCATTAACCCCTTACATTTCGCTGCCAAAGTCTTGGCAGCGATATGTATATGGGCGCCGCCATGACAGTGACTTACCCCGCCCCCACCGGAAGTCACGTGACATGATCACGTGACTTTCGGCGGTTGCCATGGTAGCACAGGGTCATGTGATGACGCCTGTGGCTAACATGAGTCACTTCCTCTCAATGCCGGAATACAGCCGGCATTGAAAGTGAAGCAGCAAATCTACAGTTCTCAGCTCTGTTGCTGAGATCTGCAGATAGTGCAGAGCGATCGGATTGCTGATCGCAATAGCCCCCTAGGGGGACTAGTAAAATAAAAAAAAAAGTAAAAAAAAAAGTTTTAAAAAATTAAAAAAAAATAAAAAAACCTAAAAGTTCAAATCACCCCCCTTTCACCCCATTGAAAATTAAAGGGTTAAAAAAAAATAAAAAATACACACATATTTGGTATCGCCACGTTCAGAAATGCCCGATCTATCAAAATATAAAATCAATGAATCTGATCAGTAAACGGCGTAGCGGCAAAAAAATTCCAAACTCCAAAATTACGTTTTTTGGTCGCCGCAAATTTTGCGCAAAATGCAATAACAGGCGATCAAAACGTAGCATCTGCGCAAAAATGGTACCGTTAAGAACGTCAGGTCGAGACGCAAAAAATAAGCCATCACTGAGCCTCAGATCCTGAAAATTGAGAACGCTACGGGTTTTGTAAAATGGCGCAAAACGTGCGCCACGTTTTTTGGACAAGCTTGTGAATTTTTTTTAACCCCTTAGATACAAGTAAACCTATACATGTTTGGTGTCTACAAACTCGCACCGACCTGAGGCATCCTACCCACACATCAGTTTTACCATATAGTGAACACGGTGAATAAAATATCCCAAAAACTATTGTACAATCCCACTTTTTTTGCAATTTTTCCGCACTTGGAATTTTTTTGCCGTTTTCCAGTACACTATATGGTAAAACTTATGGTTTCATTTAAAAGTACAACTCGTCCCGCAAAAAACAAGCCCTCATATGGCAAGATTGATGGAAAAATAAAAAAGTTACGCCTCTCGGAAGAAGGGGAGCAAAAAACAAAAACGCAAAAACGGAAAGTGCCCGGGGGCTGAAGGGGTTAAAACACTCAAACAAAATTAGACCTTGTACATCTACAATTAAACATCTTAACGTTACATTTTTCGCTATCATGATCATAAAACCCTCCAAATTCACTGTTTGATTGGACCAATTTTTTTCTGCTTATAGATTAAAAAGAAGACCTCGTGGCTAACGAGTGAGGCGGCAAAGAAAATCAAAGGTTCATTAGAGACAAATATCCGGTCGATCCACAGCTACAAAATTCTTTTTCCGCATATTTCGCATCATATGAACCATCCGGTAGACAGAAAGGTGAGTTATGTCGTCCATTACAATGAATAAGCGGCACGCAGAACTTGCCATTATATGGTCATTTTTATTTTAGTGTTATCCTATTGCTTGTTTTTTTTTTTGTTTTTGTTTTTTTTTTGTCGATGATTGCTTTTAATGCTAATTTATAAAATGTCCCTATATTTTTAGGTGTCTCCTGCAAAGAAAAAAATTCACTCAAGAATAGTTCAGAAGATCACAGAATTTCCAGTGAGCCCAGTACATCATGTTTTGCGTTTTTCCATATACAAAGTTTATCTTCTATGGCTTTTCTATTTTTTTATTCACCATATTTCTCTTTTAGGTGTTGATGCCGCCTTCACCTGAAATATGCCAAACTTTACATTCCGGCCAGCTGAAAACTTTAGATTCCTTCGAGAACGCTATGGAGGCCATTAATGAGTTTGAGGAAAGTACGACATCAAATTTTAATGCTATAGAAAAACACAAAGATTTTGGAAAGGAAGGTAATTTAACTGCTAGGGTTTGTTTATTTAACCCCTTCAGTAAAGTTACGTCCTATTTTAACGTGACTTAACGACCAGGGACGTAACTTTACTGCCTAAAGTTCATTTGATTGCCGTGGCCAAAAGCAACGGCTTTAAAATGATGTCCCCTGCTGTTTCTTACAGCAGGGGACCTTTGCATCGACGATTCTTGTGATTGGCTGTTCAAATCTGAACCGCCAACCACATCGATCGCACTGATTTCGGCTAAAACAATGCCTGAACCAGTGTGATCCTGTGAGATCCTGCTATGAGGTGTCGCAGCAGCTGCAGCAGATCATAGCAGGAGATCAATCATGGCGCCCCTGCAGCACTGATTGGAGCGATCGTGCTATGACGCGCAATCGCTCCAATCAGCGTGCAGTGGGGCAGTCTGATCTGGAGGTGACCGCCCTCCCCAGGCTTGTGTTGGTCTGGGGAGCCCTCCCCCAGCATGTCTACAGCGTGCACCGGCTGGTACTTGTAGTACCACGCCGCCGCTGCTGCCGCCACTGCTTTCTGTTTGCTGCTCCTGCTCCCCCTGTGAGTATTGCTTGCTGCCCCTGATGGCCCCTGCGCGCTCCCATCATAGCCCCTGCCAGTGTCGATGTACCCCCTCCCCCCCGTGATCTCAATTCTGCTCCCATGCTTCTGCCTCTGCTTCTCCGGTCTCCCCCTCCCCCTCTCCATCTGCTCTTCCCCTCCGATGTTCCCTACCTGCCTTCACCGGGTCGTCCGAGGTCTTCACTGGCCTGATCACATCTGCCTCCATCACTGGGTCCTTCCTGGGTCTTCTAATGAGCTGTCCAACTTCATGCCTGCTGCTCTCCTGTAATAGGCTGTCCACTTGCTGCCTTCTATTCCTCCTGCAGTTCCTCTGGTCAGTGTTCCTCCTGCTAATCTTCTGGGTACTGTGAGAATAATTTTTTTTTTCCTGTATCCCCTGTCCATTTTTACACCTCATCCGTCCATGCGTCTCTCCGAGCGCTGATCAGTGATGCAGATAACGTATCTGCATCCGTGGTCGATTTTCAGCAGGACTTTTTTTTTTTGTCCGTATCTTGCGTCATATTTTCTTTATCGTTCCTTTGGGAGACCCAGACCATGGGTGTTTAGCTTCTGCCTCCGGAGGACACACAAAGTACTACACTTAAAAGTGTAGCTCCTCCCTCTGCGCTTATACACCCCCTGGTAGCCAGTCCTAGCCAGTTTATTGCTTTGTGTTCAGGAGGCATACATCCACACATGCATTTTCATCTGATTTGTTTGACTTTTGGAAAGAGTTTGAAGAAAAGCGGGTCCATGTCTGGACTCCCGGCATGTCCCTTCTCACCCCACTGTGTCGGCGGTGTTGTTAAGGTTGATTTACAAGGCTGCAGCCTTACATGCCGCGCTCCTTCACCATCCCTTCTGGGCTCTGGCTTGAAGTGGGAGCCAGCACGGTCTCCATGCCTGGCAGGAGTCCGGTCTCCATCCTCAGCCCCTTGAGGATTCTGCTGGACCGGAGCACTCATCCCCAGGGACATGGCCCTGCGTCTCAGCAGCTAAGTACCTGAGACGTTTATGTTGGGGGTCCCGGTTCTTTATTGTAAGGGGAGAGTATGCTGTATGTGATTGTTTTAACTTTTCCGGCGGGTTCTCTAGCTTTTGCCTGAGAACCGCGCAGATGGTGCCTGCTTTTCCTGCCCTCGCATGTTACTCATGCAGATGGACAGGTTCGGCTCCTCCCGGCGGCCATTCTACACAGGGGAGGGACACTCCCCACTGCTGGGGCGTCCCGCCTTCCCTGCAGGTCTCTATAGCCCTCCAGTTCCCGCTCTTTTATAGGAACGCCCCCTAGTTTCTCAGGCAGAGTTCACTCTGCTCTGGGACATCCTGCATTCTGCATCTCTGCTGAGGTGCTGCGCACTGGGGGACTGGGCTTCGGGATCTGGAGGGCACACAACACCGCGCTCAGCGGTCTGGTAAGCCACAGCCGGTCTCCGGTTGTGGACCTCTGTATATTCTCCCTGGGGTTCATTCTCTGCAAAGCCCCCACTCCAGCAGCATGTCTCACACAAGGAGCAAGGCTCCAAAGCTTTATTCTGCATGCACTGCATGTAAGCTCCTGCTGCCTGAACTGAGCATTTATCCACACTGTGATGGTTGCTCTAACTTGGCAGTGCCACAGCCTGGAGTCTCACCCCCCAGTGGTCTCTCAGGCTGCTGCTGCACCTGTGACTGAACCCCTGGCCTGGGTAGAGTCCTTTTCTAGGTCCATATCCCAGTCATTTGCTGAGTCCATGGGACTTTTGTCCAGGACTTTGATGAATATGCATCAGCCTCCCTCACAGGGTGCCTCTACGGAGGATTCATCATCTGATCCCAGACGCCGTCCTTCTAAGAGAAGGCGCAGGGTTTCCTCCCCCTCCCCATCCCACGGCTCTGTCTCAAGAGCTGACTCTCAAGATGAGGAGGATGCCCTCACTGGGTGCTCGGAGGCTATGTATCCCATCGATTTCTCTGAGGGTGACTCAGATCTTAGTGATTTGATTGCTTCTATTAATTCTGTGCTGGATCTCAATCCGCCAGTGTCAGAGGAGCAACTCTCTTTGGCAGAAAAACATCAGTTTACCTCGCCTAAGAGAGTGAAGAGTGTGTTCTTTAACCACTCCAGTTTTCAGACCGCTGTGACCAAGTCCAGGGCCTGCCCTGACAAACGCTTTCCAAAGCGTGGTTCTGATGACCGGTTTCCATTTCCACCTGAGGTGGTCAAGGAGTGGTCTCACTCCCCAAAGGTAGACCCTCCCGTGTCTAGGCTATCAGCCCGGACCGTTGTGTCGGTGGCTGACGGCACCTCACTTAAGGATTCCACTGACCGTCAGATTGACCTTCTGGCCAAATCTGTGTATGAAGCTGCGGGGGCCGCGTTTTCCCCGACTTTTGCAGCAGTGTGGGCTCTCAAAGCCATCTCTGCTTCTCTAGAGGAGATGCATTCCCTCACCAAGGAATCTATGCCTGAGATGGTTACCTTAACTGCTCAGGCTTCAGCTTTTTCATCTTATGCCATGTCTGCCATGCTAGAGGCTGCTCACCGCACTGCGGTCGATTCAGCCAATTCTCTTGTTATCCGCAGGATTTTGTGGCTTCGAGAGTGGAAGGCAGATGCTTCTTCCAAGAAGTTTCTTGCTGGGCTCCCCTTTGCTGGTTCACGGCTGTTTGGTGAACAGCTGGATGAAATCATTAAAGAAGCTACTGGCGGGAAGAGTACTTCCATGCCACAAACCAAGACCAGGAAACCCGCCCAGGGTAGGAATCAATCGAGGTTTCGTTCCTTTCGTTCCTTTAACTGGTCATCCTCTAAGCCTTCCGTCTCGTTCGCTAACTTAGCCAAGGATCAGAAATCCAACTGGCGCCCAAAAGCGCGTCCGCAGAAGACCGCAGGAGGTTCTGCCACTAAGGCAGCTTCCTCATGACTCTCGGCCCGCTCCAGCCACGTCCTTAGTCGATGACAGGCTCTCCCACTTTGGCGACGTTTGGTTAAAGCAAGTCTCCGATCAGTGGGTGAGAGACATCATATCTCACGGCTACAGGATAGAATTCTCTTCCAGCCCTCCAAACAGATTTTTTCTCTCAACTCCGCACTGCTCCAAGGCCGCCGCCTTCTCGCAGGCCGTGGCATCAATGCAGGCAAACGGAGTGATTGTCCCAGTTCCCGCTCAGGAACGGTTCAGAGGTTTTTACTCAAATCTCTTCCTAGTTCCAAAAAAGGACGGTACCTTCCGGCCCATCCTGGATCTCAAGCTTCTCAACAAGCATGTCCGGGTGCGGCATTTTCGCATGGAGTCTCTGCGATCAGTCATTGCCTCTATGACCCAAGGGGAGTTCCTGGCGTCCATCGACATCAGAGATGCCTATCTACATGTGCCAATCGCAGTGTCACATCAGCGTTGGTTACGTTTTGCGATAGGAGAGGATCATTTCCAATTCGTGGCTCTCCCCTTCGGGTTAGCCACGGCCCCTCGGGTATTCACCAAGGTCATGGCGGCAGTGATTGCGGTCCTGCACCTCCAGGGGTTAGCAGTGCTTCCTTATCTGGACGACCTTCTGGTCAAGGGTACATCCAGCGCAGACTGTCAGCGGAGTGTTTCGCTCACTCTCGCCACCCTAGCCCAATTCGGGTGGATTGTCAATCTTCCCAAATCCACTCTGACTCCGACCCAGAGTCTCACGTACCTAGGGATGCAGTTCGAGACTTTGCCGGACTTGTGAAGTTGCCCTTAATCAAACAGCAGTCTCTCCGGCTAGCGGTGCGCTCTCTCCTGAGGTCCTGCCGTTATTCCCTCAGGTGCCTGATGCAGGTGCTGGGTCAAATGGTGGCCTCCTTTGCCCAGTTCCATCTGCGTCCTCTGCAGCTGGACATTCTCCACTGTTGGGCCTTCCTCCTTACAGAGGTTAGTGGCTCTGTCGCCACGGACCAGGAGCTCTCTTCAGTGGTGGCTTCGACCCCTCTCCCTGTCCCAAGGGCGCTCCTTCCTGACTCCGTCCTGGGTGATTCTCACCACGGATGCCAGCCTATCCGGCTGGGGAGCGGTACATCTCCACCACAGAGCACAGGGCACTTGGACTCCGTCCGAGTCAGCCCTTTCAATCAATATGCTGGAAACCAGAGCTGTGCTTCTAGCTCTCCTAGCCTTTCACCACCTGTTGGCGGGCAGGCACATTCGAGTCCAGTCAGACAACGCGACAGCGGTTGCCTACATCAATCACCAAGGTGGGACACGCAGCCGCCTGACAATGTTGGAGGTCCAACGCATTCTTCAATGGGCGGAGGACTCCAAGTCCACCATATCCGCAGTCCACATCCCTGGCGTAGAAAACTGGGAGGCAGATTATCTCAGCCGTCAATCCGTGGACGGTGGCGAGTGGTCCCTGCACCCGGCAGTGTTTCAGTCAATCTGCCGCAAGTGGGGCACTCCGGACGTGGACCTAATGGCATCCCGTCACAACAACAAGGTTCCGGTTTACGTGGCTCGCTCCCACGATCCTCAGGCCTTCGCCGCGGACGCTCTGGTTCAAGACTGCTCCCAGTTTCGTCTGTCCTACGTGTTTCCCCCTCTAGCTCTCTTGCCCAGAGTCCTGCGCAAGATCAGAATGGAGGGCCGTCGAGTCATCCTCATTGCACCGGACTGGCCCAGGCGAGCTTGGTATCCGGACTTGCTCCAACTGTCCGTGGAGATGCCGTGGCATCTACCGGACCGTCCAGACCTGCTCTCGCAAGGTCCGTTTTTCCGCCCGAATTCTGCGGCACTCAAATTGACGGCGTGGCTCTTGAGTCCTGGATTTTGACGGCTTCTGGTATTCCTCCTGAGGTCATCTTCACTGTGACTCGGGCCCGTAAGTCTTCCTCCGTCAAGATCTATCACAGGACTTGGAAAATTTTCCTGTCCTGGTGTCGCTCTTCCGGCCATTCTCCTTGGCCATTCTCGTTGCCGACCCTTCTGTCTTTTTTACAGTCCGGTCTGCAGCTAGGACTGTCCCTCAACTCTCTCAAGGGACAAGTCTCAGCTCTATTAGTGCTGTTCCAGCGGCGTCTCGCCCGGCTGGCTCAGGTCCGCACCTTCATGCAAGGTGCGTCTCACATCATTCCGCCTTATCGGCGGCCCTTGGACCCCTGGGACCTTAACTTGGTCCTCACGGTATTGCAGAAACCCCCTTTCGAGCCCCTTAGGGAGGTTTCTTTGTATCGTCTTTCTCAAAAGGTGGCCTTTCTAGTTGTCATAACTTCTCTCAGGAGAGTCTCTGATTTGGCTGCGCTCTCCTCGGAGTCACCTTTTTTGGTTTTTCACCAAGACAAGGTAGTTCTCCGTCCGACCCCGGACTTTCTTCCTAAGGTGGTCTCTCCCTTCCACCTTAACCAGGATATTTCCTTGCCTTCCTTCTGTCCGGCCCCTGTTCATCGCTTTGAGAAAGCGCTGCATACTCTAGATCTGGTGCGTGCTCTCCGGATTTATGTGTCTCGCACCGCTGCGCTTAGGCGGTGCACCTCTCTTTTTGTGCTAACCACAGGGCGGCGCAAGGGTCTCTCTGCTTCTAAGCCGACCTTGGCCGTTGGATTAGATCGACCATTTCGGACGCCTACCAGAGTACTCAGGTGCCTCCCCCGCCGGGGATCAAAGCACACTCGACCAGAGCTGTCGGTGCCTCTTGGGCTTTTAGGCACCAGGCTACGGCTCAACAAGTCTGTCAGGCTGCCACTTGGACTAGCCTGCATACCTTTTCGAAGCACTACCAAGTGCATGCTCATGCTTCAGCACATGCGAGCTTGGGCAGACGCATCCTTCAGGTGGCTGTCGCCCACTTGTGAAGTTAGGCTCCGCCTACTTCTTAGTTTTTTTCTGTTTATTCCCACCCAGGGACAGCTTTGGAACGTCCCATGGTCTGGGTCTCCCAAAGGAACGATAAAGAAAAAGAGAATTTTGTTACTTACCGTAAATTCTTTTTTTTATAGTTCCGTATTGGGAGACCCAGCTCCCTCCCTGTTGCCTGTTGGCAATTTTCTTGTTCCGTGTGTTATCACCGGCTGTTGTCGTGGACAGAGTCTCCGGTTGTTCCGGTTCTTACTCGGTTCTACTTGTGGGTGTCTATTCTCCTTCAGCTTTTGCACTAAACTGGCTAGGACTGGCTACCAGGGGGTGTATAAGCTCAGAGGGAGGAGCTACACTTTTAAGTGTAGTACTTTGTGTGTCCTCCGGAGGCAGAAGCTAAACACCCATGGTCTGGGTCTCCCAATACGGAACTATAAGAAAAAGAATTTACGGTAAGTAACAAAATTCTCTTTTTTGCATCTCATCCGTGTGTGCGTCCTGCAGCGGCCAAGTGCTGATCAAGGATGCACATAACGGATCGGCGTCTCTGCTCAATTTTCTGCGTCACTTTTTTTTTTCCGTATCCCTGTCGCTTTTTGTATCTCAGCAGTCCGTGCGTCCTGCAGCGGCCAATCAGTGATGCACATCACTGCACGGCGTCTGCATTTGAAAAGTCAAATGGCGCTCCTTCCCTTCTGAGCCCCGCCGTTCCCCCAAACAATTACTTTCCACCACATATGGGCTATCTGCGTACTCAGGAAAAATTGCACAATAAATTTTATGGTGCATTTATTCCTGATACCCTTGTAAAAAAAAAAAAAAAAGCTAACTTGTTGAAGCAAAAATTTTGTGGTAAAAAAAATAATAATTTTCACGGCTCAACTTTATCAACTTTTGTGGAGCCCCTGGGGTTAGAAGGGGTTCACCAAACATCCAGATAAATTCCCTGAGGGGTCTAGTTCCAACATGGGGTCACTTGTGGGGGAGCTCAACTGTTTATGCACCATAGGGGGTTTCCAAACGTGACATGGCGTCCGCTAATGATTCCAACCAATTTTGCTGTCAAATGGCGCTCCTTCCCATCTGAGCCCCGCCATGCGCCCAAACAATTACTTTCCACCACATATGAGGTATCTGCGTACTCAGGAGAAATTGCACAATACGGTTTATAGTGCATTTTTTCCTGATACCCTTGTGAAAAAAAAAGCTACCTGTTCAAGTAACCGTTTTGTGGTAAAAAAAAAAAAATGAAAAAATATTTATTCATGGTTCAACATTATCAACTTCTGTGGAGCCCCTGGGGGCTCAAGGGGCTCACCAAACATCTAGATAAATTCCTTGAGGAGTCTAGTTTCCAAAATGGGGTCACTTGTGGGGGAGCTCCATTGTTTATGTACCTCAGGGAGTCTCCAAATGAAACATAACACCGGCAAATGATTCCAACCAATTTTGCTGTCAAATGGCGCTTTTTCTCTTCTGAGCCCTGCCATACGCCCAAACAATTACTTTCCACCACATATGAGGTATCTGCGTACTAAGGAGAAATTGCACAGTACGTTTTATGGTGCATTTTTTCCTTATACCCTTGTGAAAAAAAAGCTACCTGGTTCAAGTAACAGTATAGTGGTAAAAAAAAAAAAATATATATATATATATTTTCACAGCTCAACGTTATCAACTTCTGTGAAGCCCCCGGCAGTTGAAAAGGCTCACCAAACATCTAGATACATTTATTGAGGGGTCTAGTTTCCAAAATGGGGTCACTTGTGGGGGAGCTCCATTGTTTAGGCACCTCAAGGGGTCTCCAAACCCAACGTGGCGTCAGCTAATGAGTTCAGCTAATTTTGTGTTCAAAAATTCAAATGGTGCTCTTTCCCTTCTGAGCTCTGCTATGCGCCTAAACAATTGATTTTTACCACATATAGGGTATTGTCATACTCGGGAGAAAATGCACAATAAATTTTAAGGTGCATTTTTTCCTGATACCCTTGGGAAAAAAAGCTACCTGGTTGAAGCAACAGTTTTGTGGTAAACAATTTTTTTTTTTCTTTTTGCGGCTCAACATTATAAACTTCTGTAAAGCCCCCAGAGGTTCAAAGTGCTCAACAAACATCTAGATACATTTCTTGAGGGATCTAGTTTCCAAAATGAGGTCACTTGTGGGGGAGCTCCATTGTTTAGGCACGTCAAGAGGTCTCCAAACCCGACATGGCGCCTGCTAATGGGTCCAGCTAATTTTGCGTTCAAAAATTCGAATGGCGCTCGTTACCTTCCGAGCTCTGCCGTGCGCCCAAACAATTGATTTTTACCACATATGAGGTATCTGCATACGCAGGTGAAATTGCACAATAAATTTTATGGTGCACTTTATCTTTTCTCCCTTGTGAAAATGTAAAGTTTTATGGCTAAAGTAACACTTTTCTGTAAAAAAGTAAAACTTTAATTGTTTCCTTCCACATTGCTTTGGTTCCTGTGAAGCACCTAAAGGGTTAATAAACTTCTTTGATGTGGTTTTGAGCAGTGTGAGGGGTGCAGTTTTTAGAATGGGGTCACTTTTGGGTATTTTCTGTCCCTTAGGCCTCTCAAAGTCATTTCAAATGTGATGTGGTCCCTAAAAAATGGTTTTGTAAATTTTGTTGGAAAAATGGGAAATTGCTGATAAACTTTGACCCCTTCTAACTTCCTAATGAAAAAGAAATTTTGTTTCGAAAATTGCGCTGGTGTAAAGTAGACAAGTGGGAAAGATTATTTAGCAACTATTTTGTGTGGCATATCTCTCAGATTTATAGGCATAAAATTTCAAAGTTTAAAAATTGCAAAATTTTCAAAATTTTCGCCAAATTTCCGAAATGTTTACAAATAAATGCAAAAAATATCAGCCTAAGTTTACCACTATCATGAAGTACAATATGTCATGAAAAAACAGTGTCCGAATTGCCGGGATCCGTTGAAGCATTCTAGAGTTATAACCTGTCAAAGTGACACTGGTCAGAATTGCAAAAAATGGCCCGGTCATTAGGGTGTTTTAGTGGCCGGGGTTAAAGGCGATTTTAGAGCTAACTTTTAGGTCCCACCAATCACCAGAACTCGGGTCAGGTGTTTTCCTTCGTCTCTTGACCTCGGTAATGTATGGAACGGCAGCTAAGGAAGCCTATCTCTAGTCTATAGTACCAAAGATATCCTAATGTAGCCAAGCACTGCACTGCACTCAGGTATCTTTGTGTATGCCATAGATTTAGATGCCACCTCCTCCTTGCCATGGTCTTTGGTCTTGCAACCCCCAATAATTTAGTCAGCTGGGGTCTTATAAATATTATTATCTTTCTAGTGGATAGGTTATAACTTTTTTAGGTTAGAATACCCCTTTACTAATTTCTGTTGCAGTTAAAGTGAACTTGTCAGGTCCAATATGCACCCAGAGCCACAAGCAGTTCTGGGTGCATATTGCTATTCCCTGCCTAACAGTCCCTGTATACACTAGCATAGATAAAGAGATCTTTAGAAAAGTATTTCTAAAGATCTTTTATCATATGCTAATGAGCGCAGGGACTAGTCCCAAGGGTGTACTTCCCTTGGCTAGTTGGCCCCCTTAGCATGTTAGTATGCCCCTGTGGGTGTGCTAACATACTAATAAATGTGCAGCGTCAGAGGATGATCTCACTCACCTCTCCGCTGCCATCGCCTCCCGACGCTGGATTTCGGCTCAGTGCGCATGATCCCGAACTTTCAGTCATGCGCACTACTTCAGTTTGAAGCCAGTACGCGTACACCTGGCTTCATAGTGCTCATGACCCAAACTCCGGGATCATGCGCACTGAGCCGAAATCCAGCATCGGGCGACGATGGCAGCGGAGAGGTGAGCAAGATCATCCTCTAACACTGCACATTCATTAACATGTGTACATCATACTTGAATATGCATACAGAGAAAACATATGTACATGATAGTGAAACAGGGCATGGATGACTCAAATAGAAATAAGCAAAAGGGAACATGGGTAAACAAGTACAACAAAGCACGTACTGTATATTCAGATAATCCTATATGAGAATCTGTTTATGGGGATGAGGAGTAGAGCCATGACATCCAGTCATAAGTGTACTTGGTACAATATGTGACATAAAGGCTCACATATCCTGAGGTAGACTAATGTGGGATTAAAAACCTCTGACTTAAGGGTGCTTTACACATTGCGACATCGCTACCGATATATCTTCGGGGTCACGTCATTAGTGACGCACATCCTGCGACGTTTGCGACATCGCAGCGTGTGACACCAAGGAGCGACTATCAACGAGCGCAAAAACCTGAAAAATCGTTGCTCGTTGACACATCGCTCCTTTTCCAAATATCGTTGCTGCTGCAGGTACGATGATGTTCGTCGTTCCTGCGGCAGCACACATCGCTATGTGTGACGCCGCAGGAATGACTAACATCTCCTTACCTGCGTCCACCGGCAGTGAGGAAGGAAGGAGGTGGGCGGCATGTTCCGGCCGCTCATCTCCGCCCCTCCTCTGCTATTAGGCGGCCGCTTAGTGACGTCGCTGTGACGCCGAACGCACCTCCCCCTTGAAGGAGGGATTGTTCTGCGGTCACAGCGACGTCGCTGGCAAGGTATGTGCGTGTCACGCTGCCGTAGCGATAATGTTTGCTACGGCAGCAATCACCAAATGTCGCACGAACGACGGGGGTGGGTGCTATCGCTAGCGATGTCGCAGCGTGTAAAGCACCCTTTAGACTCCTCAATTTCCCGGATTACAACTCCGACTCCCTCATACATGACTCATATTTGTGATAAATTTACTGTAGTAAAATGTTATCACCACTTATATCATGTAGCTGAAGTGCAGCACAGATTCAGCTCAACTAAAAGCTGAGCTCCTCAGATCAGGAATAGAACAGATTTATAGGACATTTCATAACTTTCCCAAATTCTTATGAACATACTGCATTGAACCACTGTACCCAATTTACTATTTACAGTTGAAATCAGAAGTTTACATACACTTTCTAAAAATACATCTGCAGGTTTTTCTCACTATCTGACATGAAATCAGAGTACACCTTTCCCGCTTTAGGACAATTAGAAACCAAAATTATTTATATTTGCTTTAGGTCAGAATGAGAGAGAGAATGTTTTAAGGTATTTTTATTACTTTCTGCAAAGTCAAAGTTTATATACACTAAGAGTACTATGCCTTTAAACAAAATGGAACAGCCCATATGATGATGTCTTTGGAAGCTTCTGATAGGTTTATTGCCACCATCTGAGTTCATTAGAGAGACACCTGAGGATGTATTTTAAGGCCCACCTAAAACACACTGCTTCTTTGTGTAGCATCATGGGAACGTCAAAAGAAATCAGCCAAAATCTCAAGAAGAGAATTGTGGACTTGCACAAGTCTGGTTCATTCTTGGGTGTAATTTCCAGATACCTGAAGGAGCTTCGTTCATACGTTCAAACAATTGTATGCAAGTACAAACAAGATGGGACTGTCCAGCTATAATACCGCTCAGGAAAGAGACGGGTTCTGTGTACCAGAAATGAACGTGCTTTGGTCAGACATGTGCATATCAGCCCAAGAACAAAAGCAAAAGACCTTGTGAAGATGCTGGCGGAAGCTGGTAAGATTGTGTCATTATCCACAGTGAAATGAGTACTGTATCAACATGGGCTGAAAGGCCACTGCCAGGAAGAAGTCATTACTCCAAAAAAACATAAAAAAGCCAGATTAATGTTTCCAAATGCACACAGGAACAAAGACCTTAATTTTTAGAAACGTCCTGTGGTTTGACAAAACTAAATTTGAACTGTTTGGCCATAATGAGCATCGTTACATTTGGAAGAAAAAGGGAGAAGCTTTGAAGCCCAAGAACACTATCCCAACTGTAAAACACTGGGGTTGCAGCATCATGTTGTGGGGTAGTTTTGCTACAGGAGGGACTGCTGCACTTCACAAAATAGATGGCATCATGAGTAAAGAAGATTAGGTGGCAATACTAAAGAACATCTCAAGACATCAGCCAGGAACGTAAAAATTGGACCGAAATAGGTCTTCCAAATGGACAGTGGCCCGAAGCAACTGCCAAACTGGTTACAAAGTGGCTTAAGGATAACAAAGTCAATGTTTTGGAATGGCCATTACAAAGCCCTGATCTCAATCCTACTGAAAATTTATGGGCAAAGCTGAAAAGGCCAGTGTGATCAAGGCGATCTACAAACATGGCTCAGTTACACCAGTTCTGTCCGGAGGAATGGGCCCAAATTCCAACCAATTATTGTGAGAAGCTTGTGGAAGGAGATCCAAAACATTTTACCTAAGTCATACAGTTTAAAGGGAAACAATCATCAGGATTTTTGTATATAACCTAAAGCCTAGTGCTATACTGGCACTATCAGGCTGATTTTCTACATACCTTTAGTGGTCAGCTCAGATGTTTTAGGCTTTCAAATCCAACAAAGTAAAATTAAAAAAATCGGCAGCTGCTTGAGTGGCAGCTGCAATGCAGCAGATAAGATCTGGGTGGGTATTCATATGGATTCCTGCCGCCCCTGCCTGTTCCTCCCTCTCTCTGTTCTCTATACTACTTTTACTATTCACTAATTTCTTCAATAAGATGGCGTCGGAATTGGCGCCTGCGCATAGCGCTTATCTCTGGCGCCATCTTTGTGAAGATCATGTTACCCCCTGCTATTCTATTCTTGCGGCTGAGAGGGTGGCGCATGCGCCCTCGCTTCTTCTGCTCTCGTTGTGACCGAGAGCAGTTAGTTTTTGTTTTGAGTTAGTTTTTGTTTTAAACAATCAGATAATGGATTTTCCAAAACTGGAAAACCTCTTTAATAAAGCTCCTGAAAAATCATGAAAACACTTCAGTTTTTCGTTGTCCCCATCCTTTAGAAGATTGGCTTTTTTTTTTGCTGATTGGTTAACTCTACAGTACATTGTATGATCGTTTATAATTGGGAAATGATGTCATGGAAAACTTTTTTTTCTTTTTAATTTGATATTTTTAAAGCATTCAGGCCGACGTCGAAGGTTACCGTACATTGGGAAGGACCGATGGTTAATAACGTTTCGCTACATGAGTTTTCAGGAGTTCCATTCATAATTATTGGAAGAAAAGTATTAGGTTGCCATCATGGCAGGGATAGAGCAATAGCCCAGAAAAGGAGACATGCAGAGGCTATACGACAGAAAGAGGTAAAACCTTTTAATACTTAATAATTTGTTGTAAGAATTTGAATATTTGTATTAAGTTTGAACATCATTAATTGTTTTAGTACATACATACTAAGAAATAAATTTGCAAATGATTGTGGTTAAAATTAATGAATTTTCTGCTTCTGTAACATATATGCCATTTTGTGGTTTAAACTAGACGAACATTACTATGGGACTATGATTTTAGAATTAGAGCACGCAAAGATTGTTTATCATAGAGAAAAATGTAGGGGAATTTTGAGTTCAGATTATATTAAATAGTAATTTTGTCCAGTATAACTTTGAAAATCAGTTTATTTGGGGATTTGTCTTCATTCCGGTCCCCAAAAATTGTATATAAGTGTCTTTCAATCCTCAGATTTTTTTGCCTTTTACTGTATTGATATCAGAACATAATCATTTGGAGTACAGATGCTTGCAGTGATCGGTCAACTCAGCACCTTTGTCACTAACTCTGGGGAGATTGTTTTCATAAGGCTTGGGTCAGATGGCCATATATTCTCATCTGAGAGAATTCGACCGATTCTCCAAATCAAACTTTGACTAAAGTTTGATCAGAGTTAGATCCGATTTTCTCGGCTGATGAGAAAATAGTTTCTCCATCTTCTCCATTCTGTCAGGGCGTGAAAATCAGATGTCATCCGAGTGCAGTCTGATGTTTCCAACGGACCCATTAACTTGCATGACTGAGTGCGAATCCGATAATCAAATCCATACTGCAAAATTTTTTTTTCCTCGAAACGTATCAGTCAAGAAAAAAATGGACATGGGATGGGGAACATTAGTACAGGAAGTGGGGTCAGTGCTACACAATGAAGGGGAAGGGAGGTCAACTCATATGTCTGTATAGGATTTAGAACCCATACAGCTGACCAACTTGGGCGGGGGGGGGGCTCAAATTTTGCACCGATGCTTATCGGACTCTACTTACACCACTGCTCCAGTGTCTTCATGTACAGACTGCTATTCCTGAGTTGTACTTTAAAATGGAGAGGAAAGAAAAAAGCTTGAAAAACGAGCTGTACATTGGGAGTGGAGTCCTCTCCGGCTTATCTGTGCTCAAATATATGCCCTGAAACCTAGCTTTCGGAAATGAGGGTCCTGTCTAGATCTCCTGTTGTCTGTGGTTCTTTCGACATAACTATTTTCTTTTATCATTTTATAGATCACAGATTGTCCTTTGGTAAAACGGAGATCATTAATGCAAACTAAGAAAAAGAACTGTCCAGCGAAAATATATATTTATCATATAATGAAATTTCCTGACTTTCAGGTATATAAATAATAGAAATGCACATATATTGTACTTTTAATTTATATTATACAACTATATTGAATCTTGTAATTATCTGTGGCCTTAATGCATTGAAAAGGCACAATGCTTTATTTAGTTATCTATTTATTAAAACGCCTAGCATGATCTGAAAATGTAAGAAAAAAATTGTATACTCACTTATCAATCCACCAATAAAAAAAAGTATACTCACTTATCAATACACCAATAAAAAGTATACTCACTTATCAATCCACCAACAAAAAAAAAAAATGTATACTCACTCATCAATCCACCAATAAAAAGTATACTCACTTATTAATTCACCAGTATAAAAACTGTATACTCACTTATCAATCCCCCGATGTGTTCCATATCACTGCCCAGGCCCCCCGCTGCTTCTCCTTTTATCTAGCCTGGATCATGTGTGACCACTGCAGCTTCTGATTCTTTGTAGTGTTCATGTTTCACTTCTGGCAGAAGATGAAGCGAGCAGCCCGAGGGGCAACCCAGGCAATGTTACTGACGCCATATGGTGATCTATACGTTCACATGCTCACTGTCAAACTCTGAAATAGTGAAGAAGAAAAACACTTTTTTTTCTCTATCACTTCATTTGGGGACACAAGATACCATGGGTGTATGCTGTTGGCTCTAGGAGGCTGACACTATGCTGTAGAGAAAAAAACGGATTTTTGTGTACTCACCGTAAAATTGTTTTCTTTATCGTTCCTATGGGAGACCCAGACAATGGGGTGTATAGCTTCTGCCTCCGGAGGACACACAAAGTACTTCACTCAAAAGTGTAGCTCCTCCCTCTGAGCTTATACACCCCCTGGAGAACCAGATCTAGCCAGTTTATCGCTTTGTGTTCAGGAGGCATACATCCACACATGCATTCTCATCTGATTTTTGATTTTTGGAAAGAGTTTGAAGAAAAGCGGGTCCAAGTCTGGACCCCCGGCATGTCCCTTCTCACCCCACTGTGTCGGCGGTGCTGTTAAGGTTGATTCCAAGGCTGGAGCCTTACATGCCGTGCTCCTTCACCATCCCTCCTGGGCTCTGGCTTGAAGTGGGAGCCAGCACGGTTCTCCATGCTTGGCAGGAGACCGGTCTCCATCCGCAGCCCTTCAGGATCCTGCTGGACCGGAGCACTCATCCCCAGGGACTTGGAACCCTGCGTCTCAGCAAGCTAAGTACCTGAGACGTTTATATATTGTGGGTCCCTGTACTTTATTGTTGTGGGAGAGTGTGCTGAGTGTGTTTTATGACATTTCCAACGGGTTCTCTGGCTGTCGCCTGAGAACCACGCCGATGGTGCCTGCGCGCCGGCCGCACCGCTCAAATTTAGGCCCCGGCTTCGCCGGAGGCCTAGTTTCGGTTTCACTGCCCTCGCATGTCATTCATGCAGAGGGACAGCGCGGCTCCGCCCAGCGGCCGTTCTGCACAGGGGAGGGACACTCTTCACTGAGTACATGTCTCCTCCCCTGTAAGTCTCTATGGCCCTCCAGATCCCGCTCCCAGAGTAAGTCCCGCCCCCTCTCTTCGCTCCGGCGGCCATTTTCTCAGCATTTTCCCTGCGATCAGCACTGGTCTGCAGCATCCCTGCTGAGGTGCTTGGGGGTCCGGGCTTCTGGATCTGGAGGGCACACAACAACCGCTCCAGCGGTCTGGTAAGCCACAACCTCTGGTTGTGGACCTCTGTATATACTCTCTGTGGGTCATTCTGGCAGAGCCTCCACTCCAGCAGCATGTCTCACACGAGGAGCAAGGCTCCAAAGCTGTATTCAGTATGCGCTGCATGTAAGCTCCTACTGCCTGAACCGAGCACCTATCCACATTGTGATGCCTGCTCTAACCTGACGATGCCTCAGCCTGGAATCGCACCCCCAGTGGTCTCTCAGGCTGCTCCGGCTCCTGTGGCTGAACCCCCGGCTTGGGTAGAATCCTTTTCTAGGTCTTTTGCCGACTCCATGGGACTTCTGTCCAGGACTTTGCTGAACATGCATCAGCCCCCTTCACATGGTGCCTCTGCTGCTAGGGCTCTCTCAGGACCGGAGCTCACAGAGGATTCATCATCTGGTCCCAGACCCCGTCCTTCTAAGAGGAGACGCAGGGCTCCCTCTCCTTCCTCGTCCCGCGGCTCTGTTTCAGAAGCTGACTCGCAGGACGAGGAGGATGCCTTTACAGGGGGCTCGGAGGCTAACTCCATGTGCCCCATTGATCTGTCCGAAAGTGACTCAGATGTTAGTGATTTGATTGCGTCCATTAATTCTGTACTGGATCTCAATCCGCCAGTATCAGAGGAACAACCCTCTCTGGCAGAAAAGCACCAGTTTACCTCGCCTAAGAGGACAAAGAGTGTGTTCTTTAACCACTCCAGTTTTCAGGCCGCTGTGACCAAGCCTAGGGCCTGTCCTGACAAACGCTTCCCAAAGCGTGGTTCTGATGACCGTTTTCCCTTTCCACCTGAGGTGGTCAAGGAGTGGGCTCATTCACCAAAGGTGGACCCCCCGGTGTCTAGACTCTCAGCCCGGACCGTTGTATCAGTGGCTGATGGCACCTCTCTAAAGGATTCCACTGACCGCCAGGTTGTCCTTCTGGCCAAATCTGTATATGAGGCGGCAGGGGCCTCGTTCTCCCCGACTTTTGTAGCAGTGTGGGCTCTCAAAGCCATCTCTGCTTCTCTGGAGGGGATGCATTCCCTCGCCAGGGAATCTATGCCCGAAATGGTTACCTTAACTTCCCAAGCTTCAGCTTTTTCATCCTATGCCATGTCTGCCATGCTGGAGGCTTCTCACCGCACTGCGGTGGCTTCGGCTAATTCCCTCGTTATCCACAGGATCTTGTGGCTTCGAGAGTGGAAGGCAGATGCTTCTTCTAAGAAGTACCTTGCTGGGCTCCCTTTTGCTGGGTCCCAGCTGTTCGGTGAACAGCTGGATGAAATTATTAAGGAAGCTACTGGCGGGAAGAGTACTTCCATGCCACAAACCAAAACCAGGAAACCTGTCCAGGGTAGGAATCAGTCGAGGTTTCGTTCCTTTCGTTCCTCCAACTGGTCGTCCTCTAAGCCTTCGGCCTCGTCCACTAACTCAGCCAAGGACCAAAAATCCAACTGGCGCACAAAAGCGCGTCCACAGAAGACCGCAGGAGCTGCTGCCACTAAGGCAGCCTCCTCTTGACTATCTGTCCGCGCCAGCAACGTCCTTAGTCGGTGGCAGGCTCTCCCACTTTGGCGACGTCTGGTTTCAACACGTCTCCGATCAGTGGGTGCGGGATATCATCTCCCACGGCTACAGGATAGAATTCTCTTCCAGCCCGCCAAACAGATTTTTTCTCTCAACTCCCCCCTGCTCCAAGGCCGCCGCCTTCTCTCAGGCCGTGGCATCCTTGCAGGAGTAATTGTACCGGTTCCCGCCCGGGAACGGTTCAGAGGTTTCTACTCAAATCTCTTCCTAGTCCCCAAAAAGGACGGTTCCTTCCGGCCCATCCTGGATCTCAAGCTTCTCAACAAGCCTGTTCAGGTGCGGCATTTTCGCATGGAGTCTCTGCGGTCAGTCATTGCCTCAATGACCCAAGGGGATTTCCTGGCATCCATCGACATCAGAGATGACTATCTGCATGTGCCAATTGCAGTTTCACACCAGCGTTGGCTACGTTTTGCAATCGGAGAGGAACATTTCCAATTCGTGGCTCTCCCCTTCGGGTTAGCCACGGCCCCTCGGGTATTCACCAAGGTCATGACAGCAGTGGTTGCGGTTCTGCACCTCCAGGGGTTGGCAGTGATTCCTTACCTGGACGACCTTCTAGTCAAGGCTTCATCCAGCGCAGACTGTCAACGGAGTGTCTCGCTCACTCTTGCCACTCTAGCCCAATTCGGGTGGCTTGTCAATCTGCCCAAATCCACTCTGACTCCGACCCACAGGCTCACGTACCTAGGGATGCAGTTCGAGACTCTGCCGGCATTTGTGAAGTTGCCCTTAATCAAACAGCAGTCCCTCCAACTGGCGGTGCGCTCTCTGCTGAGGCCCCGCCGTTATTCCATCAAGCACCTGATGCAGGTGCTGGGTCAGATAGTGGCGTCAATGGAGGCTGTTCCCTTTGCCCAGTTCCATCTGCGTCCACTGCAGCTGGACATTCTCCGCTGTTGGGACAAGCGGCCTTCCTCCTTGCACAGGTTAGTGGCTCTGTCGCCACAGACCAGGAGCTCTCTTCAGTGGTGGCTTCGGCCCCTCTCTCTGTCTCAGGGGCGCTCCTTCCTGGCCCCGTCCTGGGTGATCCTCACCACGGATGCCAGTCTATCCGGCTGGGGAGCGGTATGTCTCCACCACCGAGCGCAGGGCACTTGGACTCCGTCCGAGTCAGCCCTCTCGATCAATGTGCTGGAAACCAGAGCCGTACTTCTGGCTCTCCTAGCTTTTCACCACCTATTGGCGGGCAAGCACATCCGAGTCCAGTCAGACAACGCGACAGCGGTTGCCTACATCAATCACCAAGGCGGGACACGCAGCCGCCTGACAATGTTGGAGGTCCAACGCATTCTTCAATGGACGGAGGACTCCAAGTCCACCATATCCGCAGTCCACATCCCAGGCGTGGAAAACTGGGAGGCAGATTATCTCAGCCGTCAAACCGTGGACAGTGGTGAGTGGTCCCTGCATCCGGCAGTGTTTCAGTCAATCTGCCGCAAGTGGGGCACTCCGGACGTGGACCTAATGGCATCCCGTCACAACAACAAGGTTTCGGTTTACGTGGCTCGCTCCCACGATCCTCAGGCATTCGCCGCGGACGCTCTGGTTCAAGACTGGTCCCAGTTTCGTCTGTCCTACGTGTTTCCCCCTCTAGCTCTCTTGCCCAGAGTTCTGCGCAAGATCAGAATGGAGGGCCGTCGAGTCATCCTCATTGCACCGGACTGGCCCAGGCGAGCTTGGTACCCAGACCTGCTCCATCTGTCCGTAGAGGTGCCGTGGCATCTTCCGGACCGTCCAGACCTTCTCTCACAAGGTCCGTTTTTCCGCCAGAATTCTGCGGCTCTCAGATTGACGGCGTGGCTCTTGAGTCCTGGATCTTGACGGCTTCTGGTAACCCCCCTGAGGTCATCTCCACTATGACTCGGGCCCATAAGTCTTCCTCTGCCAGGATCTATCACAGGACGTGGAAAATTTTCCTCTCCTGGTGTCGCTCTTCCGGCCATCCTCCTTGGCCTTTCTCCTTGCCGACCTTTCTGTCCTTTCTACAGTCCGGTCTGCAGCTGGGACTGTCCCTCAACTCTCTCAAGGGACAAGTCTCGGCTCTGTCAGTGCTGTTCCAGCGGCATATCGCCCGGCTGGCTCAGGTCCGCACCTTCTTGCAGGGCGCGTCTCACATCATTCCGCCTTACCGGCGGCCCTTGGATCCCTGGGACCTCAATTTGGTTCTCACGGTTTTGCAGAAACCCCCCTTTGAGCCTCTTAGGGAGGTTTCTTTGTTTCGTCTTTCACAGAAAGTGGTCTTTCTAGTGGCCATAACTTCCCTCAGGAGAGTCTCTGATTTGGCTGCGCTCTCTTCGGAGTCACCTTTTTTGGTTTTTCATCAAGACAAGGTGGTTCTCCGTCCGACTCCGGACTTTCTTCCTAAGGTGGTCTCTCCTTTCCACCTTAACCAGGACATTACCTTACCTTCCTTTTGTCCGGCTCCTGTTCATCGCTTTGAAAAAGCTTTGCATACTCTGGATCTGGTGCGTGCTCTCCGGATCTATGTGTCTCGCACCTCTACTCTCTTTTTGTGCTAACCACAGGTCGGCGTAAGGGCCTCTCTGCTTCTAAGCCGACCTTAACCCGTTGGATTAGGTCGACCATTTCGGATGCCTACCAGTGTTCTCAGGTGCCTCCCCGGGGATCAAGGCACACTCGACCAGAGCTGTCGGTGCCTCTTGGGCTTTCAGGCACCAGGCTACGGCTCAGCAAGTCTGTCAGGCTGCCACTTGGACTAGCCTGCATACCTTTTCAAAGCACTACCAAGAGCATGCTCATGCTTCGGCATATGGGAGCTTGGGCAGACGCATCCTTCAGGCGGCTGTCGCCCATTTGTGAAGTTAGGCTCCGCCTACTTCTTAGTTTTTCTGTTTATTTCCCACCCATGGACTGCTTTGAGACGTCCCATTGTCTGGGTCTCCCATAGGAACGATAAAGAAAAAGAGAATTTTGTTTACTTACCGTAAATTCTTTTTCTTATAGTTCCGTATTGGGAGACCCAGCACCCTCCCTGTTGCCTGTTGGCAATTTCTTGTTCCGCGTGTTATCACCGGCTGTTGTCGTGGACAGAGTCTCCGGTTGTTCCGGTTCTTGCTCTGTTTTTACTTGTGGGTGGCTATTCTCCTTCAGCTTTTGCACTAAACTGGCTAGATCTGGTTCTCCAGGGGGTGTATAAGCTCAGAGGGAGGAGCTACACTTTTGAGTGTAGTACTTTGTGTGTCCTCCGGAGGCAGAAGCTATACACCCCATTGTCTGGGTCTCCCAATACGGAACTATAAGAAAAAGAATTTACGGTAAGTAAACAAAATTCTCTTTTTCTCTTAGCCATCATTGGGGGACACAGGACCATGGGTGTTATGCTGCCTATCCATAGGAGGACACTAAGTAGATGCAAAAGCATAGCTCCTCCTCTGCAGTATACACCCCCTGGCCGGGCCAGGCAAACTCAGTTTTAGTACACAAGCAGTAGGAGAAAAAAACAGTAAAAACTTACCTCAACAGAGGAACATGAGGAAAAAAAGAGTCATAACAAAATAAGGTACTGAGAGAACCAAGGCCCAACAGGGGAACAGGGTGGGTGCTGTGTCCCCCAATGATGACTAAGAGAAAACGATTTTACGGTGAGTACACAAAATCCGTTTTTCTCTGACGCCTCATTGGGGGACACAGGACCATGGGACGTCCTAAATCAGTCCATGGGTGGGAAAAATAAAAACAAGACAACGCAACCCAAGGACTAGGAACCAGTCCCAGACAGCCTGGAGCACCTACTGAGAGAAGGTGCTCCACTGCCTTTTGCAGAATTGTCCTACCCAGATTTGCCTCAGCTGAAACCTGGGTATGGACTCTGTAATGCTTTGAAAACGTATGTAGGCTAGACCAGGTCGCAGCCTTACACACCTGTTCCACTGAAGCCTGATGCCGAATGGCCCACGAAGCGCCAACTATTCGCGTGGAATGAGCCCGTAGCCCACTAGGAATGGGCTTGAGTTGCAAGCGGTAGACTTCCTGGATCGCAGAGCGATCCAGCGAGCCAGAGTCGCCTTTGAAGTTGCCTGTCCCTTCTTAGGCCCCTCAGGAATGACGAACAAGAGTCCGTTTTCCTAATGGGGGCTGTCCTGGATATGTAATATCTGAGAACTCTGACGAGGTCTAACGAATGCAGAGATCTTTCCACCCTATGAACTGGGTGTGGACCAAAGGATGGCAGAAGAATGTCCTCTTTCAAATGAAACGGGTTAGGAACCTTTGGAAGAAAATCCGGAAGAGGGCGCAGAAACACCTTGTCCTGGTGAAAAATCAGAAAAGGCTCGCGGCAAGAGAGTGCTGCTAGCTCCGAAACCCGTCTGATGGACGTAATTTCCACCAGGAACGTTACCTTCCAGGACAGAAAAACAAGGGAGGATTCCTTGAGAGGTTCAAAGGAGGACCTCTGGAGACCGTCCAGAACAAGATTGAGGTCCCATGGTTCCAGCGGCCGTTTTTTACGGGGGAACTAGATGGGAAACGCCCTGGAGGAAGGTCTTGACCTGCGTTCTTTGAGCCAGTCGGCATTGGTAGAAGATTGAGAGCGCTGAGACCTGCCCTTTAAGGGAACTGAGAGCCAATCTGCAGAAAATCGAGAATTCTGGGGATGGCCAGTGGCAGAGGCTGGACGTTAGTTTCCCTGCACCATGAAAGGAAGATTTTCCACGTACGGTAGTAAATGCAGGATGAAGCAGGCTTTCGGGCGCTGATCATGGTGGAGATAACCGCGGGGGAGAATCCTGCTCTTGTTAATACCCAGGTCTCAATGGCCATGCCGTCAGCTTCAGGGCTCTGGAGTTCTGATGGGAAATGGGCCCTTGTGTCAGCAAGTCTGGGATGTCTGGAAGGCGCCACAGTACGTCTACAAGCATTTGTTCTAATTCGGCGTACCAGGCGCGCCTGGGCCGGACTGGTGCTATCAGTATCATCGGGACTCCCTCTACCTTGATTTGCCTGGTTACCCGCGGCAGCAGAGGTAGGGGTGGAAATATGTAAGGCAGGCGGAAGTGGAGCCAGGAGCAGACTAGAGCATCCGCGCCGATGGACTGCGGATCGCGTGACCTGCCTATGAACGCAGGTTCCTTTGCGTTCAACCTTGAGGCCATTAGATCCACGTCTGGTGTACCCCAGCGAGTGCAGATGTGTAGGAACACTTCTGGGTGGAGAGACCACTCTCCGGCAGCCAGGCCTTGGCGACTTAGAAGTCTGCTGCCCAGTTCTCTACTCCCGGTATGTGTACCGCTGATATCACTGACCCTGTCGATTCGGCCTAGCTGAGGATCCTGTGGGCCTCAAGTTAAGCTGCCTTGCTGCAGGTGTACCCCTTGGCGATTGGTGTAGGCTACAGCTGTCGCATTGTCTGATTGGACTCGAATCTGATGACCCGCTAGCAGAGGGCAGAATGCCCTGAGCGCGAGGAAGATCGCGCAGATTTCCAGGATGTTTATGGGTAGGGAAGACTCCTGAGGCGTCCAACGTCCTTGAGCAGTGTAGTGCCGATACACTGCTCCCCAGCCTAGGAGGCTGGCGTCCGTGGTCAGGGCCAGCCAGTTCACTGGGAGAAAAGATCTTCCCTTCGATAGGGATGAGGACCGAAGCCACCAGCAGAGTGCGTACCTGACTGAAGGCGTCAGGTGAAGATGTCTGTCCGGGGAGAAGGGGCTCTTGTCCCAGGCCGCTAGAAGGGCTAGCTGCAGTGGGCGGAGGTGCATTTGAGCAAAGGGTACTGCTTCTATAGCCGCCACCATCCTGCCGAGCACCTTCATGCTGAATCGATTGGAGTGAGACGGAGGACGTAGAAGGCAGCGTACCGCTCGTTGAAGAGCAATCGCCTTGTCCAGGGGGAGATAGATCAAGCACCGACGGGTGTCCAGGGACATGCCCAGGAAGGTGAAGGATCGTGATGGGATCGGGGATGATTTGTCTAGATTCACTAGCCACCCTAAGCGGGATAGGGTGTCCACAGTGATTTGTACGCTGGTTGAGCAGTCGCGGAAGGAGGGGGCCTTGATGAGGAGGTCGTCCAAGTAAGGGAGAACGGCTACTCCCCTGGCGTGAAAGACGCTTATGGCGGCCGCCATGACTTTGGTGAAGACCCTTGGTGCGGTGGCAAGGCCGAAGGGTAGAGCTGCGAAATTGAAAGTGGGAGTCCTGAACTGCGAAGCGGAGGAACTTTTGGTGATCTGGGGCGATGGGTATGTGCAGGTACGCGTCCTTGATGTCTAAGGCGAGGAATTCCCCTTCAACCATGGATGTAATAATTGACCTTAGGGACTCCATTCTGAATCTCCGTACGTGCCATGTTTGTTCAGGTGTTTGAGGTCCAGGATGGGTCGAACTGACCCATCCTTTTTGGGGACCACAAAGAGGTTGGAATAAAAACCCCTGAACTTCACGTCGTCTGGGACAGGTATTATCACTCCTGCTGTTTGAAGCGAGTGGATTGCTAAGAAAAAAGCTTTGCGTTGTTTTCGAGACTTTAGGGGGTTTAAGAGAAAGAACCGACTCAGGGGTCGGGTCCTGGTAACCGGAAGACACAAGGTCTCGCACCCATTTGTCGTCTGAGGCGGCAGCCCAGATGTATTGAAAAAAGCCGCAGTCGACCTGCTACAATGAGTGTGTCTTCTGGGGCGCCGAAGGAGTCATGAGGGGAGAAAACGTCGTGGACGAGTCTCCCTAGTCCTGGACTGTTTCGGTCTAGGCTGCCATGATGAAGTGGGTTTCGGGGAGAGCTGAGAAGGTCGGTCCCTGCGTAGTCCGCGGCTGGCGGCGGGGACAGCACGGGATGTCGACCAACCAATGAGTTCCGAAGGAGCGGAACGAGGACTGTGGACGTCTGGTGAAGGTCGTCCTGGACTTCAGGTGGGGGAGGTAGGTACTTTTTCTTCCCGTGGCGTCAGAAATGAGCTTGTCCAGACGTTCGCCAAACAATCGGTCTGGAAAAAAAGGGGAGGCCCGTGAGAGACTTCTTGGAAGCAGAGTCCGCTCGCCATTGTCAGAGCCAGAGAGCTCTACGAATGGCTATGGTATTTGAGGCGGCAAACGCTGCGCAGGTAGCAGCGTCCATGGAGGCCTGCATGAGGTACTCCGCCGCAGCGGCAATTTTGAGCTGTTACCTCTGTGAAGGTATGAGGGAACTGGGATTCCTCAAGCGAAGTGTTAAGGGATTCTGCCCAGACCGAGATCGCCTTTGCGACCCACACAGAGGCAAAGGAGGGCGAGAGGGAGGAACCCGCGGCCTCCAAAGCAGAGCGGGCGAGATGCTTCACCTGTCTGTCTGAGCGTCTTTGTGGCAAAGCGGGAGACCAGGGGGGTCGACCGAGGGCGGATCGGCCCAGCCCTTAGGGGCAGGTGAGGCAAAAGGGTACTGGGACTCCATGAGTTTTCGGTTACCGAAACACCTGTCAGGCTTCTCCCTTTGCTTTGTGAGGATATCCTGAAACTTAGGGTTATCAGCGAAAAACCTTTTTGGGGTTTCCTTGCCCTCTTAAAGGAGACCACATGGTCAGTGGTAGTGGATGGGGGATCCTCCACATGCAGAGTTTGGTTGATTGCTGCTATAAGGGAGTCTATTGCAGTTTGATCATCTGGGGAGGCTGAAACCAAGGAATCCTCTTGGTATAAACTGCATTCTCCCTCCTCCAGCTCTTCAGAAGCCGTGGAGCGTGTGGGAGAGCCTGCCCTGTGTGCTCCCGAGGGAGAGCCCGCTGGAGACACCCGGCCGTGTGCTCTTCTTCCTGATCCCTGCAACCGGTGAAGTATGTGCCCGGATTACCTTAGAAGGATCCTCCATAGGGGTATCCTCAGGCTGCGTTCCGTCCAGGGACCCAAAAGGGTGTGGAGGACGACATTGCATAGCCAGCACCAGTTTCTGTGACAGTTTTTCCATGGATTGGGACAGAAACTGTGTCCATTCCGGTGGCTGGGAGCCCTAGGCTCTGGGCTGACGGTTGCGGCGGTGATGGCGGGGGGGTCTTGGGGGGATATAGGGGCACAGGACTCACAGAGAGAAGAGATGTGTTTCCGTGGTAGCTCAGCATGGCAGGCAGTGCAGGATGAATAATAGACTATGTGTTCCTTAGCACTCTTAGTGCCCTTAGATTTCTGCATGTTCCTAATAGGAGTATGCCAGGAGGGGGAGCAATGGTCAGCAGAGCTACAAGTGAAGCAGTACCTCACCAGAATCAGCCGATGGCCCTGTCCTCAGGAAGGAGTAAGCTCTATGGAGATCTTCGCACGCTTTCCTGGGGGGGCGGGGCTTATCGCTAAAAGAGCGGGAAGATGAAGTCAGTGTGCCCCCCCCTGCTGTGGGTAGTAAAAAAACGGCGGGAAGGGAGCTTCTGATAGTTTTCCTCCCTCTCCCTCCAGTCAGCACACAGCTTGTCACTGGTGGTTAGCAGCCGGCTTTTCTGCTAGAGCAAATAAACAGAGCAAATAAAAGAGCATGAGTCCGTGAGCCCTGGGCCCTCCTCCTGCCACCAGGAAATTATCTGCAGGACTTTCTGCAAACAGCGAGGGACTTCCCCCTCCTCCAGCCAGCAAGCTAGAGAAAAGTTAACACTGTGTGTGCAGGATCCTTGGGGGCTCTCCTCCTGCACATAATAAATACTGTAAATGTCCTGGGGGCCTTCCCGGCAGCGTCTTTTCTCCCTTTGTCTGGGAAACCAGTCAGGGGGATCTCAGCTTAAAACACTGCTTCCGTCCAGGCAGTGAAAATAGCAGAGTCAGCTTGCTGGTGTCATATTCAACTCAGAGCCTGCAAAGAGGGGCTGAGGAATTGGTGCCATCTTCAACTCAGAGCCTGCAAAGAGGGGCTGAGGAATTGGGCTATAGGGGCACAGGCCTCTACCCTGGGCTTTGGAAAATCGGTGTCTGTGGAACCCGTCGTCCAGCCCAGGATCCAGCGTCGCAGGAGGGGGTACGTGGAGGCGACACTCCACATTCCCGCCCGTTGATGGTAGTGGGAGATCGGTCCCAAAAGGAAACCGTCGCCCTCAAAAAATAACAAACCTTGAAAGGAAGTGCCTCCTACAGACACTAAGCTAAAACTGAGCTTGCCTGGCCCGGCCAGGGGGTGTATACTGCAGAGGAGGAGCTATGCTTTTGCATCTACTTAGTGTCCTCCTATGGATAGGCAGCATAACACCCATGGTCCTGTGTCCCCCAATGAGGCGTCAGAGAAAGGTTGGCTCCTCCCCAGTAGTATACACCCACTTACCGGAGCTGAGGAGATCAGTTTATGCTGAGTGTCCACAGGAGGTGGGTACTTGGGGCTGCTCTCAGCCCCTCAGGTTTGTATTGTTGTTGTTTACTAATCTTTTCCCTTTTTCTTTCAGAAACTGCTCGTCGGGACGACTGGGTATAATTGATTACCCAACTCTCCCGCCTAGACCGGTTGCAGAGTGTGGGGTCTACCCGCCACTTACTGTTTCCTTATGTGTCTGTCTGGCAGGACCCCAGCCCCTCCAACACATAAGAATATTTGAAACGTATCCGCATACAGTAAAAGACGAGGACACTGGTGGACGGTCCTGCTTCCCCTCCCCAACTCTCTCGCTCCAGAGCTTGATAGTAAGGTACGTAGACTAAGACGGTACAGAGGATGGAGAGGTACCGTCTCCAGTTGCCCCTCGACTACGCCCGGAATGACTGTCGATGGGAGTTAGTGTGGGAGAAGGGGCTCTGAAATTATATATAAACGGGACAGGGTTGAGTACCTGTCTTGAAGGCCCTGGCTTATCTTCGAGATCCCGGCATGATCCATCCTGGAGGAAGCGAACGAAGACCCCATTGGCAGTCGTCCCGGACGTAGTTGACGGCGATTGGAGGGGGTACCTCTCTATCCTCAGTACCGTCTTCGTCTACCTACCCCTCAATTAAGCTCTGGAGCGAGAGAGTTGGGGAGGGGGGGGGGGCAGGACCCTCCACCAGTGTCCTCATCTTTTACTGTACGCAGATGTGCCTCGAATACTCTTCTGTGTTGGAGAGGCTGGGGTCCTGCCAGACAGACACGGAAGGAAACAGTAAGTGGCGGGCGGACCCCACACCGTGCATCCGGTCTAGGTTGGGACAGTTGGGTAATCAATTATACCCAGTCTTCCCGATGAGCTGTGTCTGAAAGAAAAAGGGAAAAGATTAATAAAACACAATACAAACCTGAGAGCAGCACCTCTACTGTCCACCTCCTATAGATACTAAGCATAAACTGATCTCCTCAGCTCCGGTCAGGGGGTGTTTACTACTGGGGAGGAGCTAAGTTTTTTTTCTACAGCATAGTGTCAGTCTCCTAGAGCCAGCAGCAAACACCCATGGTATCCTGTGTCCCCCAATGAAGGCTCTGAGAAAGAGATTTTACAGTGAGTACCCAAAATCTTCTTTTTATTCTTCCATCTTTGGAGTAACTGCTGAGGTAAAAAAAACTCCAATTTTTTTACATTTTTATTATGTTTATTTAGATTTCTTAATTAGTCCCACTAGAGAACTTGAACTTGCTTGATTGCCCGGGCAATATTCCACCTTTTAGTCGGTAATTTAACAAATATAAAATAAAAAGTATTGTATCTCGATAACAATCGATCGCAATATAGAGCAATTTTTCTATTGCAATACACACCATGCGGAATATTGCATACAGCGTAAGACCTGTGACATCAAATACAAAGGCTGCACTTAACAGTGGCATTTAAGAGGTTAAATTAACCCAATCAGACATAGCACTGATTGCCTCAGTTCCTGTTAGGTGTTGACTATGTAACACCGCCGCTGCTTGCACTGCATAGAGAGGGCTCAGCTCTTGAGCCTGCTGTATACAGTGATAGTGCTAAGGCTGTGTTACACATTCGATGGAGTCTCTCCCTCCGCTTTGCTCCTAATCGCATCCTCCAGCTTTGATTGATGTGGATGATGCATCCTCACCATAATGAGCCAAGATCTCGCGCATGCGCAGTAGCCTTGCAGGCAGGCGCACTCTGCTCTGTCCTGCTGTGGGCAGAGCACAGATCACTACTGAGCAAGTGCCAAAATCAGGATGATATTGTAATGACGTCCCTCGGCACTAGCGGAGTAATGTTCTGCTCTCCGAAGGGCAGGGCAGAGCAGAGTGCGCCTGCAAGGCTACTGTGCAGGTGCAAGATCTCGGTTCACTATGTGGATGACTCAGGATGCCCCATCCATATGAATCAAATTTAAGAGGACGCGATTAGGAGCAGAGAGGAGGGACAGACTCTGCAGCGAGGGCGCCCATCGGACATGACCACCATAATTTACATACAACGCAGGAGCAAATCAAATGGAATTTTTGGAAGTCAGGCGCTGATAGACAAGTTTGTGGAATGCAGCAAAGGAACAATTAAAGGTGGTGGCATTTGTTCCTAGGGTCAATAACTGCTGTCAGGTTCCCTTTAAAATGCTCAAGCAAACTTGGGCCTTGCAGATAGAAAATTAAACATCATAAATTTACATTTTCCGCTATCACAATCATAAAAAATAAACTACTGTTTGACTGGACCAATTTTTTTTCTGCTTATAGATTGAAAAGAAAACATCGTGGCGAAGGGGTGAGGCGGCAAAGAAAATCAAAAGTTCATTAGAGACAAATATCCGGTCGATCCACAGCTACACAATTCTTTTTCCACATATTTCGCATCATATGAACCATCCTGTAGACGGAAATGTAAGTTATGTCGTCCATTACAATGAAAAAGCGGCACGCAGAACTTGCCATTATATGGTCAATTTTATTATAGGGTTATGCTATTGCTTGTTTTTGTTTTGTTTTTTTGACGATTATTTCTTTTAATGCTAATTTATAAAATGTCCCTATATTTTTAGGTGGCTCATGCAAAGGAAAAAATTGACCCAAGAATAGTTAAGAAGATCACAGAATTATTTGAAAGCGGAGTCCGCAACAGGCGAGACATTAAAACACTACTTGACCATTTTGTCCGCGTTGAGCTTTTTGTGGAGCAAGACCTTCCCATCAACTCACGGAGAAGATTTTTTCCATCTTTGAAAGATATCGATAACATAAAGAACCGAAGTACCAACAAACAGAAGAGCCTTGTCGTGGACCAAAGCACAGACGTCTGCTAACAGCACTCACCAGAAGACTCGATATGCCCTTGCACTTTACCTTTCATATGTACGCACAAGTGTTAATATTCAGTTGTCGACTATTTTTTATAGTCAAACAACAATCTTGCAAAGGCATTATGTATGTTTGGGAAAAATTTCTGCCAAATTGTTTCATGTTGGAATTCTGTTTTTACTTTTTTTTTTTATTTATGTTTTATTGTAGTTCTTTTTTTTTTTTTTTTTTTTTTTAAACTTGTGTTATTGAAGGTTAAGTATGGCATTATATCAAAAATCAAGTCCACAATTTGTACAGTTGGGATATGGGTAGATATCGATCAAAATCCAAAGTAATAATACATCAATAATCAAGTCAATATCCTGTACTCTTAGGATAACATTGAAACAGTATATACTTCAAATGTGTTTGCTCACAAGCTATATCTAACATGGGGTAAAAGAAAAAAAAAGAGAAAACTCATATTGATAAGGAATATGCAAACTAGGTGACAGGAACCTCGTCACACTGCTGATATATAACCTTATGATCTATAGATTTCCCCTTCCGTATCGCTGATATGATAACAAATTATTACTGCGACAGCAGTGTCTGTAGGTTATTAGCCAGGGAACCGGGAGAGCCCTCAGTCAAGGGCGAACCCAACCATCTGCCCCATATTTTGTCGAATTTATTTAAAGAACATCTCGTCTTGAATACAAATTGTTCTAGCGGGATTATAGCATTTACCAGTGCAATCCAAGAGGCCTTAGATGGGGGGATGAGCACTCATCCAATTTAGTATAATGCCCTTCCGGGCCAGAAACAGGACCTTTTTTAATAATAAATTCTCATCTTGGGACCACGAGTGCACGTCTACAACACCAAATAGGCACAGAGTCGGGCTCATAGGGACTGGTTTTTCAAGTATGGAAGAAAGAACCGCTGTAACCTCACCCCAATAAGAGTGAATGATCCGACATTCCCATATCATGTGCCAGAAATCTGCACAGTCTCTCCCACACCTCGGACAACTCTCCCCCGCCGAGTTGTTAATCTTTTTCAGTCTCTGGGGGGGTGATATAACTCTGGTGTAGTATGTATAATTAGTCTTTCCTGCAATTAATAACAGGCTGATCCAAAGTGTGGGATTTGACAATGTCGTCCCAAACTACGTCATCTATTTCAGGAATCCTGGCTCTCCACTTATCCCGGACAGGGCTTTGGCCCGAATGATAGAGGAGTATAGTTTAGAGATAAGACCGCCAGGGCCTTGTGATCTAATAATTCCAATGATTGGGAAGGAAGAGAATCTAACCCCACGACCAGAGAACTGAGCCCGAAAGGCGTGTCTGATCTGGAGGTACTGAAACCCATGGGATTCCGGCAAATCGAATTCCGCTCGCAGTTGCGCAAAAGGACGGAGTTCACCATCACGGACAATTGAACGCAGGGAGACTATGTCACGATTCCTCTATTCACCAAAGCCCAGCAACCCACAAAAGTGCGGAAGGTCCAGGTTACCCCATAAGGGGGTCTCAATTGGTACATCATGGAATCCGAATATGGCTTTAGCCTCTTTCCATATCCTGGCCCCCAGTTTGTGTATCGGGAGGATACGGCCCTCAGGGGCTCTTTTGTAATCTGTCAACAGGGGCCATAGGAGATCCACACCCGTGAACTCTGCCAAGAATCCCTCCAGAGAACCCATCACCCCAGGTAGTGTCCATTGACCCAGGTATTTCAGTTGTAGTATATATAAAGATCAGGAAGGGCCATACCCCCCAGGTCTTCGGGCCTCTGTAATTTGGCCAATTGGACTTTCGATCTGGAAGCGCCCCAGACAAAGGTAATCATTAAGGAGTCCAGGGTCCGAAAGAAGGAGCGGAGGATCTGCACAAATACATGCTGGGTAATGTAGAGACACTTTGGTTGTACTATCATTTTTTTTCTCCAAACCTTTTTTATTGATTTTCCAATTATATAAAACCGTTACAAAATAATTATGATTACAAAATGGGTTCATTCAACTGACAATTTATGACATAGAAAAGAGTAATATTCCAGCTTGGGAGTCCCTAAAGTTCTTCAGTTGAAAATGATGCATAGCAAATTAGAGCAAAAGATTCTACCTAAAACACTTGTAACACAAAACCTTAAAACCCTTTGTCATTCTTTAGTATTTTGAGTGCCAATGTCGTATCTTAAGTCTTCCTTAACGTCTCATCTCCCCCTCCCTCCTGGGTCTCCACTAGGTGAACCTCAATATCCCCAAGCTATCCTGGATTTCATTCAGAAGGTACCACTCAGTTTGCATGAAAGGTGTCACCAAAGTATTTATTTCTCCCCGCCTGAAATGGATTTCTATAAAGTTTGTCCACCTCCCAAAAAAATTCTGTCTTCTTGTCCTTATCCCTTTCCGCCTCTAGTTTCTCCAATCTCAGAAGGTTGTGTAAGTCGTCGATAATCTCCTTTGTAGATGGAGCTTCCCTACGTATCCAATGTCTTAAGATGCACCGTTTAGCTATCATGGCTAGGTCATGAATGATTGCAAATGTCCTTTTGTCCTGGATATTTGGCCCCCCTCTAACTCCTCCTTCAATGACATGGAAAATCCACACCATTACCTCTAATTTACAAAATATTCCCCATGTTGATTGGGCCAAAATTCTGACTTGATTCCAGAACTTTTGAATTACCTTACATTCCCATAACCCATGTAACATGTCCGTTTTCTCTTTTTGACATTTGAGACACCGCACCTCTCTTCCCGGAATGTTATGGGCCACAATGGCCCTATGTAATATCCTGAACTGAGTGTCTCTCCATCCCTCGTTGATGACGTGCTTTCGCATTTGAACCCATCCTTTCAATATGCTTCCTGTCACTTCTTGTCCTTTCAGTTGTTTTCCCCACGCTGTAAGGGTGCGACTATCCTCCCGAGATATGAGCACTCCCCTAAATGTTCGATAAATTTGGGAGACATTTACATTTGTTGCATCACATTCCAGGAGCTCATCAATGTACTATCATTTTAAGAAGGTTAATCCTTCCCGCCACTGAAAGCGGGAGCTGGCTCCATCTATTAAATTTCTCCCCAAGGTGTGATAAAAGAGGGGCAATATTTCTCGCTATCATCTCCGAATGGCTTCCTGTCAGTATAATCCCCAGGTATTTAAAGTGATCAACCACCGGGATCCTACATATGTAAGTGTTCGCCGTTTCCTCTCTGTCCCGGGACAAAAAGAGGAGATACGACTTTGACCAGTTTATTGCCAGGCCCGAGAACTCCCCGAATTGGTCAATAAGCTCCACAGCCCTAGGGATTGAGGAATCCGGACTAGATGCAAACAATAACAAGTCGCCTGCGTATAGAGACAGGCGTTCATCTCCCTTTTGGTGCTTCACTCCTTGATAAATTGGGTCCGCCCGAATGCGCACCGCCAACGGTTCCATGGCCAGGGCAAACAGGAGAGGGGATAGGGGGCATCCCTGTCTGGTTCCCCTCCCCAGGGAAAAAGTTTCCGACACCCCGCCACCCACCTGGATATTAGCAGATGGTGCTTTATATATTATCTCAATCCATGTGATGAAATCGTTGCTGAAACCAAATGCCCGCAGCACCTCCAGCAGATATGGCCATTCTATAGAATCAAAGGCCTTGGCCGCATCCAGTGAGACCAAAGCCCAATCTTCCCCTAGCTTGGCACCCATCTGTAAGATCACCTGCGCCTTCCTCAGATTATCCGAGGTGCTCCTACCCGGGATGAATCCAGACTGATCTTCATGTATTATGGAGGTGATAACTTTGTTAAGTCTAGTTGCTAATATTTTGGTAAGAATTTTATAGTCAGAGTTCAACAAAGAGATCGGTCTGTACGAGCCACAATCCAATGGGTCCTTGTCTGGTTTTAATAGCAGAACGATGGTTGCCTCATAGAAAGAGTCAGGTAACTTCCGTTCGGAACGAAGCCTCAACCGTTTCCAGGAGGGCTGGAGCAAGCCCCCCCTGATATTTGCTAAATATTTCAATCGGGAGTCCATCAGGACCAGACGCCCTACCTTTATTAAGTGCCCCCATCGCTTCCACCATCTCCTCCATACGAATGGGCTCATCCAAGGCCGATCTCTGGGCCGAAGTCAATCTGGGAAACTCCAGATCTCGCAGGTAATCAGCAATCTCCTCCCTCGACATGGTCAATCTGGATTCATATAGGTTCCTATAAAATTCCAAGAACACTTGTGACTGGTTCGCCACTAGGGGCTCTAATCTTAAGGACGGTAGGTGAGCTATTGGACTGGTGCACCAAGAACGCTAGGAGACTACTCGATTGGTTCCCCTGCTCGAAATACCTCTGGTTCGTGAAAAAGACATGTCTCTTGGCCTTGTCCTGTAAGTATAAAAGATATGTCCTCCCAGCTTGTAACCATTGGGTTCTGTTTACCTCAGACGGGTACGAAGTAAATCTATGTTCTAGTGTTCTAATTTGAGTGGCCAATTCCTCCTCCTCTCTGGCCGCCTGTTTTTTAATATATGAGATGGAGGAGTGACAGCATCCCCTCAAATATGCTTTAAGTGCGTCCCAATAGGCCGAGTGATTTTCCTCTATGGAGTTCGTCTCAGGATTCCTGACCAAATTATGGCATATACTATCATTGCTGCCGAAAAGTGTAAGCCGCCAAGGGTTAATTTTCCGTGACAATCTGTGTGATTTACATCCCTCCCATTTAATGTTAACAAATACCGGGGAGTGGTCTGATACTGATCTGGGCAGGTGGCATACCATTTGCACATGAGCACAGACTCTCTCATTCCCACAAATATAATCAATCCTAGATAAAGAATTTTTCCCCGGAGTATAACGTGTATTCTCTCAATACTGGATTATAGAACCGCCACATGTCACGCCATCCCACCTCCTGTAGGAATGAGCTCAGTCTAGTTTGTATTGTAGGAGAGATCGAGATCTGTCGGGTACTGAATCTATCCAGTCCTGGGTTATTGATCAAGTTAAAGTCCCCCATGCAGAGCACCAAAGCTTGTGGGAATTGCGAGGCAAACTTAGCCACCTCATACAGTATCAAAATTCCCATCGCAGGGGGGATGTATATGGCTAGAATCACTATCATTACCCCGTCAATGTGAGCTTGGATAAATACATATCTCCCATCAGTATCCTTTATAATCCTACCCGAGTCCCAACGCAATGTTTTGTGGATGAGCACTGATACTCCCCTAGAATATGAGGGCTGACCATTGAACCCAAAGCTTCTGGAGCACTCTAGTGGTCTCTAACAATAAGTGGGTCTCTTGTAAACATACGATCTGAGCTTTGGATCTTTTGATATGTGCAAATACTGCCGCCCTTTTCCTGGCTGTGCCCAGTCCCCTAACATTCCATGTCATCAAGCTTAAAACTATTAAAAGATATCACTTGCTAGACTAAATGAAGTATGTCAAGAACTTAACCTACAGTAGAACTTGGGTGAACGTACCCTTAAATGCGAACAATCGGCTGCACTTACGCCGCCAACAAGAACTGGTCCAATGGTGTGACCAGGAGAGATTTTCCCTAGCAACGACTAGGGTGAACCAACGTGGCTAGATGATGTACTTGGTACGGGGGTGTCCTCAAACAAGGACTTGAGCGGCTCCTGCAGTCCAACAGCTTAAATTTGTCACAGCTACATAACCTGTAACATACATAAATAAGGGAGAGAATTGGGGGGATATGGAGATAGGAGGTAGAGGGGAGAGAGAAAGAGGAAAAGAAGAAGAGAAAAAAAAGGGGGGAAGTAAGGGAGGGCAAGGATCAGGGGATTGAGTAAGAAAAAAAAAAGGATGAGAGTGTGAAACCAGAGGGATAGTTGCAAGTAGCCTTGGGTTATGAGATACTATAATACGTGGTAGCCTAAAAGACTTCATAAAGCTCTACAATAGAAACAGACATTGTGAACTTAGATGCGCAGCAGAATAATGCAATCCCAAAATGGAGTCCCATACCGGACCGAGAAATACAGGATAACATGAGTCCGCTTGAAGATGCCTTTGGTGACGCAGCAGCGATCCGGCCCAGGTCCCGTCAGACCTCACCTCAGACTGGGCCCCACAAGCGACGCAACTGCGATCGAAGTGGTGGTAATCCGAGACTCTGGGACTCAAACTGAACTCATCAAAGATCGCAGGCCATGTCACATCCGAGAACGCAGTCCCGGCCCGCCTCCAGTTATCCAGACGCGGAAGGGAGGCCAGACAATCAGTTCAGTGGAGGACCCACATTGGTCACATCTGGTGGCTCACAAGCGTCCGGAGGGTCGCAATCACAACAGCGCATCCTCACATAATCAGCAGCGTATCAGCAATTTGAAGCCAGGAGGTCGGGGCGCGGGCGCAACAGCGACTCCGAACTCCTCTCCACTCACAAATCAGGAGAAAAGGAGGAAGAGACATTTCGCGCCTTCAATAGCGCGGGACGCAGGATTCTGGCAGTGGAAGATCAAAAATCGATCGCAACAGCGATTTCAAACACAACGCTCCAGAAACTGGAATCGCACCCCTGTCTTCACTCCGGAAGAGAAAAGGGAGGTGGGTCGAAACCGCGATATAAACACAACGATCACCAGGGTGTCGCCCAAATCAGCAGCGCATCAGCGCTTCCTCTTCAGCGAGTTGATCCAATCACCCGCTTCCGCAGGAGAGGTGAAGAAAAGGGAGCGCTCCTGATGAACCACTCTTAAGACGAGCTGGGAAGATCATGGAGTAGGCAATCTGGTGTTCTCTAAGGCGTCGTTTCACTTGGATGAAGGATGCCCTTGTTTTCTGGAGAGACGCAGAGAAGTCAGGGAAGATCAATATGGAGGCGTTATTATGTGAGATCGGGCCCTTGCGTCTCGCCGCACTTAGGATCCCATCTCTGTCCCTGCTGCTCAATAGTCGGGCCAAGAGGGGCCTGGGCTGCGGTTCCGGGGGAGGAGGCCTGGCCGGCACCCGATAGGCTCTTTCTATGGCAATAGCCGCAGACAACGTCGCATCAGGGAAGGTTTCGGAGAGCCATGTTTCCATAAACTTGCATGGGTCGCTCCCTTCTGTTCTCTCCGGCATCCCTAGGATTCTTAAGTTATTGCGACGCAGACGGTTCTCTAAATCATCAGCCCTCTGTGCCCAGATGTTTGCTGCACTTTCCAAGGAGGATAGTCTGCCCGGCGTCGCTCTTGCGTCGTCCTCTAGCGTGGAGATCCTCTGTTCCGTCTCCTTTACCCGCTCTCTTAGGTTTTGCAAGTCCAGCCTGAGGAGACCCACATCGATCTTAACCTCCTCGATTTTGCCCGTCAGCGACACTTTCGAATCCTGGATCGCTGCAAGTAATTGTGTAGTGACTTGCTGCAAGGTCATCTCCTGCGATCCCTCAGATCCGGCCTCCATGTCCTCCCCCTCCTCCGCCTCGCTGGCTTCCCGCTCTGCCTGTTTGCCGGCGCCATCTTGCTGGGAGTCCCGGGCAAATTTCTTCAGCTTCTCGGCCGCTGCAACGCTACGACCTCTACTCATATTACCGATCAGGATAATCACCACACCACAGGTAATCCGGAGGTGTATTTAGTCACCAATTTCGGCAGGATTAATGTAATAAATCAGCGTTGGACAGCGGAGCTGCTCTCAAGTGCGACCGCTCATGCTGCCCGCTGGCCACGCCCCCCTTTATTGTTCTTAATAGGAATAAAGATGTAAATATTTAAAATGGATACTCACCAATAGAAGTAAAGATAGACTGAAGGCCCTGTCACACACAGATAAATCTGCGGCAGATCTGTGGTTGCAGTGAAATTGTGGACAATCAGTGCCAGGTTTGTGGCCGTGTACAAATGGAACAATATGTCCATGATTTCACTACAACCACAGATCTGCCAAAGATTTATCTCTGTGTGCGACGGGGCCTTTAGTCCCATTAATCTCTTCATGACCAAGGACGTACTGGTATGCCTTGGCCGAGTCTTTCCCTTTAATGCGGGCTTGCTTGGTGAGCCACATTATTCCCCGCAATGTCTGCTGATCCTATCAAGTAGACATGTGCAGCTAACAGGTGCCTGTGAAACTGACAGCACATTCTAAAGCGCTTCCACAGGGATCGCACTGTTCCCCACCGGTGCGCATTCTAAAGCGCTCCGGCGGTGATTGAGCTGTTTTCATCCATCATTAAACGCAATCGCGGGGCACCAGTGGGTTGGTATGGCAGTGGGGGTCTGATGTTGACCCCTGTCACCGCCATGACGAGTTTCATATGAATGCCGGCAGGGCGCCGACACTCCCAGGAGATCAGCATTTCTGCTGTACAGAGCGATGCTTCATGCTTCAGCGTCGCTCTGATCAGGAAAAAGAGAATTTTGTTTACTTACCGGAAATTCTTTTTCTTATAGTTCCGTATTGGGAGACCCAGACATTGACTTTGGTGTATAGCTTCTGCCTCCGGAGGACACACAAAGTACTACACTAAAAAGTGTAGCTCCTCCCTCTGAGCCTATACACTCCCTGGAGAACCAGATCTAGCCAGTTTAGTGCAAAAGCTGAAGGAGAATAGCCACCCACAAGTAAAAACAGAGCAAGAACCGGAACAACCGGAGACTCTGTCCACGACAACAGCCGGTGATAACACGCGGAACAAGAAACTGCCAACAGGCAACAGGGAGGGTGCTGGGTCTCCCAATACGGAACTATAAGAAAAAGAATTTACGGTAAGTAAACAAAATTCTCTTTTTCTTTATCGTTCCTATGGGAGACCCAGACATTGGAACGTCTCAAAGCAGTCCATGGGTTGGAATAAACAGAAAAACTGAGAAGTAGGCAGAGCCTAACTTCACAAATGGGCGACAGCCGCCTGAAGGATGCGTCTGCCCAAGCTCGCATCTGCCGAAGCATGAGCATGTTCTTGGTAGTGCTTTGAAAAGGTATGCAGGCTAGTCCAAGTGGCAGCCTGACAGACTTGCTGAGCCGTAGCCTGGTGCCTGAAAGCCCAAGAGGCACCGACAGCTCTGGTCGAGTATGCCTTGATCTCCGGCGGGGGAGGCACCTGAGAACACTGGTAGGCATCCAAAATGGTCGACCTAATCCAACGGGCTAAGGTCGGCTTAGAAGCAGAGAGGCCCTTACGCCGACCTGTGGTTAGCACAAAAAGAGAGGTGCACCGACTAAGAGCAGCGGTGCGAGACACATAGATCCGGAGCGCCCGCACCAGATCCAGAGTATGCAACGCTTTTTCAAAGCGATGAACAGGAGCCGGACAGAAAGAAGGCAGGGTAATGTCCTGGTTAAGGTGGAAAGGAGAAACCACCTTAGTGATAAAGTCCGGAGTCGGACGGAGAACCACCTTGTCCTGATGAAAAAACAAAAAAGGTGACTCCGAAGAGAGCGCAGCCAAATCAGA